>NC_049204.1:7680677-7740677 GCF_013347855.1 Anguilla anguilla | reverse complement strand
CCCCCGCCCCCGCCCCACCTGTCACCACCCCCTGCATTTTCAGCTATCACACCTCCTCTGTGACTGTGGAGAGGGGCCAACCATTTGCATTAATGTGACATTAAACTGATTTGAGGAACCAAACTGTGCAAGTTTGTGCAAAAAAAAAGGGATTAAAAAGGAGATGTATTTTTATTGTTGGGGTTAAATTATTGAATAATGCTAATATAAATGTAAGAATGTGTAACTCGCTTTTGGTTGTCAAAAGAATGGTTTATAAAGCTATTTTTGAGGGTTACAATTGTGAATGATTTTTATTTTATTATGTTTTATTTTGGAGGGTAGCTTAAATTGATAAGAATGTAGGATAGGCACATATAAGCATTTTGCTTCTGCCTGTGCCTTTTCAGTCACTACCTAATGCATAGATTGTTGACTTGTTTATACTGTCTAGACTGTTTGTATTATATTGTATTGTGTGTGATGACTGAATAAAAAATACTACTACTACTACTACTACTACTACAAGTACAGTCTGTTCACTGTCACCACCAGTGCCGGTACTGTGGTAATTCAGTATATCCGTTGGGCTGAAACATTGTGTGGAACCAGCATTCAGACCCTGATTGGGTCCATTTCAGTGAGCTTCGGCTCTGTATTTCAGTGAGCTGTATTTCAGTGAGCTTCGGCTCTGTGTTTCAGTGAGCTTCGGCTCTGTGTTTCAGTGAGCTTCGGCTCTGTATTTCAGTGAGCTGTATTTCAGTGAGCTTCGGCTCTGTGTTTCAGTGAGCTTTGACTGTATTTCAGTGAGCTTCGGCTCTGCATTTCAGTGAGCTTCAGCTCTGTATTTCAGTGAGCTTCAGCTCTGTATTTCAGTGAGCTTCAGCTCTGTATTTCAGTGAGCTTTGACTGTATTTCAGTGAGCTTCGGCTCTGCATTTCAGTGAGCTTCGGCTCTGCATTTCAGTGAGCTTCGGCTCTGTATTTCAGTGAGCTTCGGCTCTGTATTTCAGTGAGCTTTGACTGTATTTCAGTGAGCTTCGGCTCTGCATTTCAGTGAGCTTCGGCTCTGCATTTCAGTGAGCTTCGGCTCTCTATTTCAGTGAGCTTCAGCTCTGTGTTTCAGTGAGCTTTGACTCTGTATTTCAGTGAGCTTTGGCTCTGTGTTTCAGGGAAAAGGGCCCTGTTTCCCAAGCTGCCCTCCTCCGTCTCCCCATATGAAGAACAGATCAGCGGCACCTCAGGTGAGTGGCAACTGTCTCCTGTTACCTCTCTAACAAATGTTGTTCCACATACAAAGCAGAATAAGGCCCCCGGGCCTCACCAGTTAACGTGCTTTGCGTCTTCTGGAAAAGGTTTTTATGTCCGTGAAGCTTTGTTGGGGGCCTCTGTGCGGTGGGTGTGTGAGGTGATTTCAGTGTGCTGGTGCTTCTCTTTCAGGGGACGCTGAAGATGAAAACTTTACGACACTCCCACCACAGACAGGTGAGCCTGTCATACACCCCCCCCCCCCCCTCCATTTTGCATTTATACCTCTGTGTTCACAGAGAAGAGCTAACCATTTACATTAATTAAGAGCAGGACTGCTCAGCCCTGTTCCTGGAGATCTACCGTCCTGTAGGTTTTCACTCCAGCCCTAAGTAGGCACATCTCATTCAACAGCTAGAGAGCTCATTGAACTGCTAATTTTAGAATGAGATGTGTGTCAATTATGGCTGGAATGAAAACCTACAGGGTGGCAGATCTCCAGGAACTGGGTTGGGCAGCCCTGGTTTAGAGGAACATGGTTTTTTGGAACATGGACATCACCACCAGTGCCAATAATGTGGTAGTTCAGTATATCCTGGTGCAGAAAGCCGTTGGGCTGAAACATTGTGTGGAAACAGTACAGACTTCGAGCTCGGATTGGGTCCATTTCAGTGAGTTTTGGGTCTGTATTTCAGTTAAAAAGGCCATGTTACCCAAGGTACCCTCCTCTGTCTCCTTGTCCCGATATGAAGAGCAGAGCACCAGCACCTCAGGTGAGCCCAACGTCTGCCGTCACCTCTCCATCTCATTCCTAAAATCGCTGTTTCTGTCGTCTTTCTAGTCTTACTATTCTTTGACCTGGCGTGACGTACGGCAGCCATTTTGTGCCGGAACTCACACCGGACGCCATCTTGTGTCTCCACCTTGTCTGCAGCTGACAGTCAGGTCCTCGGACGCCCTGTTCCTCCACCCCGTACTTCGGCCCCCACCAAGGCCCCCACCAATGTGAGACGCCGCAGTCTGCCATCTGACCACTTTACAGCAGGTAAGTGACATCATTGCATGTATTTTACTTCCAATACCACTTTTTAAATCGCCTTCGTCATCGTCATCATGCTGCCCACTAAGATGGTATTAGGGCGGCTGTGTAGTATAACGGGTAAGGAGTTGGTCTCATAACCTGAAGGTCACAGGTCACAGGACACTGCCGTTGTACCCTTGAGCAAGCTACTTAACCTGCATTGCTTCAGTATGCATCCAGCTGTATAATTATCCACTGTGTATAAAGGGATGCATGTAATGTAAATGCTATGTACAAAAAAATATATATTTTTTAAAGTTGTGTAAGTCCCTCTGGATACGGGAATCTGCCAACTGCCTATAATGTAATATATTATCCAATGTAAATTACCATTGTCTGTGCAGTAATTTCCAGTGGGGTTTTTTTTCTCCTGTCACATAGCTATAACCGACGAACTGAAAGAGAAATTGGAGATGAGACGAGCGAAGTGCGACGAGCAAAGAGACTCTGCCAACTAGGATATTCCTTATTGGGACTTATAAGCTTCTTCAAAGCCTCAAATGCTATTGCTTTCCTACGCAGGAAATCTTAGCTTTCTCTTTCACCTGTCTTTGACTGACAGGTAGCTGTCAATTGTACTGGAAAAAAACTCTACAAGTCTGCTATGTGGTGGCCTTAAAGAAACAGACACCTGGCTGGACCTATAGGTGTTATTGAGGTCACCTGATCAGTGTTGGCACTTTGAAACGCATGAGATTAATGATCCATCGATCCTCACTACAACTCAAGATTTTAAATCCGCGAGGACAGAGAATTCACTGACTGTAGATTCTGTTAAAAGTCAAGCTATCACTAACGCTACTACCAACTGTGAATTTGCACACCGAATCATGTGAGGAAAAAAAATGCTTTTTTGTACAAATGTGATTTAATTTGCCCTTTGTTGTTTCCCTTCTTCAGTGTTAGACAATCTTACGTTGTGTATCCAATGCTCAGGCTGAGAATCCTGTCATATCCCTGTTGTGTGAGGCTCAACCAGTCGTCTCAGAAAACGCGCTTGATTTGATGTTTGTACAGTGACATCACTGCCGGTCAAACACGCCACTGAAGATCTCCGGTCTGGCAGACTGACCTGCTGTGCTGGAGTACTGGGTCATGTGACTTGTACTGGGCCCTTCAGCTCTAGGTGCTATGGGTCTGATTTGGATGGGGCAACATAGCTCAGGAGGTAAAACCGATTGTCTGGCAGTCGGAGGGTTGCCGGTTCAAACCCCACCCTGGGCGTGTCGAAGTGTCCTTGAGCAAGACCCCTAACTGCTCTGGCGAATGAGAGGCATCAATTGTAAAGCGCTTTGGATAAAAGCGCTATATAAATGCAGTCCATTTACCATTTACCATTTACTGAGGCCTTCGGCACATGCTAAACCTTGTAGCACGTGCAAAACTAATAACACAACCGGTGATTAAGGGGTGGCAGTGTAGCATAATGGGTAAGGACCCGGTCTTGTAACCTAATGGTTGCTGGTTCGATTCCTGGTAGGACACTGCCGTTGTGCCCTTGAGCAAGGTACTTAACCTGCATTGCTTCAGTACATATCCAGCTGTATAAATGGATACAATGTAAAAACTATGTAAAATGTTGTGTAAGTCGCTCTGGATAAGAGCGTCTGCTAAATGCCTGTGATGTAATGTAATGTGATTGGTGTTCTTAGGAGACAGAAGAACACCAAGCACCGCCTCACTGTGGTTTTATTGGCACAGTGACAAAGTGGATAAAAATCAAAGCATTTACAAGGTGATCACTTCTTCAGTCAGTAAATTAAGTAAAAAAAAAACAATTCATTGAGCATTTAAAGCATTGTGGATTATATTCACATATACAGTATGCATACTGACATTTAGCCTCCTCTCTCCTCAAATACCTTGGTTTGACAGCTCAAAGAAAAAAGCACCCTGACACTTTAAATAAATGTAACTAAATGGGAAATAGGTGTTCAGACACACTACTGGGCAAGAACAATTATATACTAACCACTATCCTTTATTATCTGGGCATTAACTCCACTGAAGTTGACTTCCCATTACTAGCATTCATTGACAATTTTGAAGGGCAGTGCTGTAAAACGCATACATACTCTTTATATTTTTATACACCTTCCGAGACCCGAATCTCTGTACAGTAATCCTGCTTGACTCTGCTGCTCGGCTGACCACCTTGCCACTGGCTCACACTGTCATGTTGAATGAAGTACATTCTGTAAGAAGCCAAGTATTATTAAAAGGTTTTGCGAAAAACTGGTATGTCATTGTGCTGCTCTGTAATTCTGTTTGTGTGTGTGTGTGTGTCGTGTTTGTGTGTTTGAGAAAGGGAATTTGTGCATGCATGCGAGTGGTGTGTGTTTGTGTGAGTGCCTGTGTATATGCTTGTAAATGTGCAAACTGGAAAAAGTGTGTGTGTGCAAGAGTGCTTTCTTGTGTGTGTGTGTGTGAGAGAGAGGCAGAGATCAACTGTGTGTATATTTGTGAGTTTGTGTTTGTTCACGTGTGTGCACTAGCAAATGTGTGTAATACGCACGCTATTTTAAAGGTCTACCAATTCCAAGCATTCAAGCTTGGAATAGCCGCAACATTAAAGCTGTATCAGCAGTTTTATGTTAACATAGTAACACGTTAATACCATAACGTTAATAATAACGTAATACAATAAGTTGCTTTTTTTGTTGTTGAGTTGAACCATTTGGCTTTCTGCCTGCTGTTTTTTATGAATGTTATTGAGTGCGCACAATCATTGTTTGTCTGAGAGAGCTACAAGGCACAAAGAGTCAGCAAAACGAAATGGTGGCGGCCAGTGAGCCTCCCTAGGGCAGCCAGACGCGACGCTGGTGGCATTTGCAGCTTGTTATAAGTTCTGCCTTTGGGGGGGTGGGTGGGGGGGGGGGAGAGGTTCTGGAGGGGTTGGGCCTGGGTCGGGCTGTGCTTCCCGTGTGCTCCTGAGAGCGCCCGGCCCGGACGGGTTGAGGTTCTGCTGCGACTCTGGTGCCGCGTCCCCCCCCCCGGGTCTTAGGTCAGGCTGGCGTTGGAGCTGCTGGCATCGCTGTTCCTCCTCTGCCCACTTTGCACAACGCTGGGCACCTGCAGCCCCGTCTGCACAGAGAAGCTACCATTCCACACCTGCAGGGGGAGACAGAGAGCAGAGACGTCGGCGAGAGGCTGCTCAATATAAGAGAAGTAGAACAGTGGTGTTGTTTACGTTTACTGGAATTTTAAATGCACAATACACTGTTAAAAAAAAAATTCCAATTAAAAAGAAGTGGAAAAAATTAGTAATGAGAAAATCCGAAATATAAATATAACAAAGCAAAGTTTACAACAAGCATGCAAAAGCACTGGATTAGAAACAGAAGAAATATAATTCATAAAAAAACAAGAACAGGAAAGTGAGTTTTAAGCCTGGCTTTGACCCTGCTACGCTGACATGGGCTCTATATGAAAAGGCCCTGCCACCGACGGTCTGTTTTTAAATCTTGGGGACCACAAGATGTCCACCGTGGGAATGGACATCAACTGAGAACAGGCGTTGGAACACACGGTGTGAGCAGGTTGGAAAGACATGACAGGGCTAGACCTTGGAGTGATTTGTAAGTCAGTGGCAGTTACTTTAAAATCAACTGTAACTTTGATAGGTAGCCAATGAAGCGTTGAGGTGATCTGCAGTGATGTCTAGGCTGTACAAATGAAATGGATCAGCATGTAAGTATGGCTGGGTCACCAGTAGCATGGAATGTCAACGTGATTGGATAAGAATGCGCTATTATCCGATGTGTTTATTTACTGTGCGTTTAGGTTACGCTTCCTAACACCGCCTTGCTCAGAACGACCACCGTTTTCAGTGTTCAGGTGCTGCTGAAGAGAACTAGAATTAGCCTGTGTTAGTGAAACTCTGACCACTGTGGCTAACTGGTTTTTTTTTTGTCTGGGTGTCATATGTACGCGTTTCTGATTTGTATTATAGTTCTAGGCTGCCGTGGTTGATTCAGTTCCTCAGTGGAGGTGCATGTGCGCTGGCTGGTGCGGGAATGTAGTCAGCCAGGTACGACGCCGAGCTCAGGTGAGTCCGTTTACGCTCCCTCTGACACTTAAGTCACTGCATCGCAGTCGCCTGCTAAATGAATGCTATGTCACACCACATCCTGTAATTATAGCACTTCCCCAAAGTTGTGACTTCCTTAATGGGAACCTCAAGTAATTACTGTTAGTCTGAGTCAGAGTGCGCTCTCTCTCTCTCTCTCTCTCTCTCTCTCTCTCTCTCTCTCTCTCTCTCTCTCTCTCTCTCTCTCTCTCTCTCTCTCTCTCTCTCTCTCTCTCTCTCTCTCTCTCTCTCTCTCTCTCTCTCTCTCTCTCTCTCTCTCTCTCTCTCTCTCTCTCTCTCTCTCTCTCTCTCTCTCGCTCTCGAGATCTTTCTCCATTTCGGGAAGTTACTGATGAAAAACATCAAAGGCAACACACTGGTTCTGTAGTAATTCCTAACTGCATTAGCCCCTGCCTTTTCAATGCAGGCTGGGTCACTGGGCTCTCTCTCATTCATTAGTGCAGTAATCTGTTCTCTCTCTCTCTCTCAAATTCAAATTGCTTTATTGGCATGAAATACTTTTGTACTTATTGCCAAAGCGTACACACACAAACAGGAATTGGAATACAAACAACAGTGAAATACAAACAACATTGTGGTAACGACAACAATGCAATTAACAGTGTGGTAATGGCCACAGCGAGTAGGCTATATAATAACAATAACAGTAATAATAATAATAATGTAGAAAAAAGAAAATGGAAAAAAAAAGTTAAGAAAGAATTAATAATTAAAATAAATATATTCGTGATGGTCAACCAGTGTCCCTCAGAATATGGCAGGCCAAGATGTACTTTGCTGCTAGTGGAGCTGTTGGCCTTTCTCCTAGCAGGATTTGCATTTTTGTCTCATTTGTTTGGGAAAGGAAGTCCTTTATAATTAGAGAAAATTTGTTGAAATAATGTGTCCTAATTTCTGAATATTTTTCACAATAGGAGAAAGTGCATCTCTGTTTCCACCTCTCCTGTCTTACAGTGACCACATATACGTTGTGGTCTCTGTGGTCTCTCTTTCTCTCTCTCTCTCTCTCTCTCTCTATCTATCTCTATCTCGAGATCTTTCTCTCTCTCTCACCATGAAGGCAGGCACCACAGGCTGGGGGAACTTTGTCCTGAAGGTGTGGATGAGCTGCTTGTTCCGGCCGTTGTAAAAGGACAGTACGCCTGCGAGGGAAAGAGGGAGGAGTCAAGGTCAAGCGCTCCCTCGGCGCGGGCCCCGCCCCTTGTGTTACATCACAGAGAGGGGCGGAGCCCGGCCTGGCTGAGGGGAGTAACGATTACAGGTGTACAGGAGTACCTGTCACTCCCTGAATGAACCGAACCCGGCCCTTTTGTGCAAACTGATAAGCTGACTCACCCTCCTCGTAGCTGCAGTAGACGCCGATGCGGTCGGGGATGGCGCAGTCCAGGGGGCGGGCCTTGTTGTTGTGCTTGGCGGTCAGGCTCTGCTGCAGCCAGTTGTTGAGGTGCAGGCACCAGGAGGCGGCGGTCTTGCCCAGCTGGTCGAAGCGCCCGAGCGTCCGGAGGGCCACGCCCACGGCGAAGGCCTTGCTCTCCTTATCGAACCGCACCTCCCAGTACTGCTGGCCCCCGTCGATCGCCGTGTCTCCTGGGCGCGGTTATTTTCGGGCGGATGGGGTGGTGGGAGGGGAAGCGATCGATCGATCAATACTTCAGTTTGTATTAGCTCTGCTTACAAACAGGCTGTCACGCAATGATTCCCAGTGGACATATTTATTTTTTTATTATTTTATTTTATTTTTAAAAAATGGAATAAGAAAACATCCCACTTGAGCCTATTCTGGAAAATAGTTTTATTTTATTCCTTGACGCTTTAAGAGAATTTTACTATACGGACAAAATAGACAAAAAAAAAAGCTTGATAGGTCAACGTCTTTTTGAATATGACCACCTTGCAGCATATCGAGTATTTGTGTCATTGTGCGGACACACACTGCTCACACATCTACAGCAATGCACTTAGAACTTGGAGGACGGAGTGTAGCACAGTGGGTAAGGAACTAGACTTGTAACCGAAAGGTCGCAGGTTCGATTCCTGGGTAAGGACACTGCCGTTGTACCCTTGAGCAAGGTACTTAACCTGCATTGCTTCAGTATATATCCAGCTGTATAAATGGATACAATGTAAAGTACTATGTAAAAGTTGTGTAAGTCGCTCTGGATAAGAGCGTCTGCTAAATGCCTGTAATGTAATGTAATGTAGAACACACACCGTAGGCCTCAGAACGGGAATATCACCACACTCAAAGCGCGCGTATCCCTCCGCACCCACTCACCCAGCACAGCGTATCACGCAGTGGTGCTCAAACCGAGCGTATCCCTCCGCACCCACTCACCCAGCACGGTGTAGGACCCTGCGGTGCGTATCCCTCCGCACACACTCACCCAGCACGGCGTAGGACCCCCCCCCGGTGCGTATCCCTCCGCACACACTCATCCAGCACGGCGTAGGACCCCCCCCGGTGCGTATCCCTCCGCACACACTCACCCAGCACGGCGTAGGACCGTATCCCTCCGCACACACTCACCCAGCACGGTGTAGGACTCCGCGGTGAACCGGTCGCGCCCCACCCGGGCGGACGGCGCCCTCTTCGGTGACATCACGGCGCTCCTGCGGGGGCGGCGGAGGTGAAGACGCGACGCGACGGGAGGGTGAGGTCAGAGCGAGAGCGTAAAAAAAGACAGCTGCTAGCGGTCGCTAAGTGAAGAGGTTAGGGAAACCGCTAAAAACGTTCAGCTAAGACCCCCCCATTTCCCCTACATGCTAACTATTTATATCCAAGAATAATCTATTTTTGGATTTTTTTGTGACGTTCTACTGTTCTACGAGCACACCATTTGTTAGCTAAAAAGCGTTAGCACAAGACATTGGTGTAGGACCCTGCGGTGTACTCTGAATAAGCATAATAAATTTCATGACAACTGACTTGAAAACAAAAAGTCATGCTGATCAACTAGCAAGCTAGCTCACGAGCCAAATTGTCTATCCTAGCTTAGGTGCACGCTAGCTAGAGCGCCGTTCTGCTTCAGACCTTGCGGGGGAGTTCATGGGCGAGCTGGTCCGGTTCTTGTCCTTGCGGATGTCCTGGACCTTCCCGCCACTGCTGTCCCACTCCACGCTCAGGTCCTCCACGTGCAGGTTCTGGTGGGACGTGCCCGAGTCCAGTTTGAACACGAAGGCTGGGGGGGGGGAGGGGGGTGAGCAGAGGGGTGTCATTTCAAACCAATGTTCCATGCTACTTCCTGTTCCCACTAATTCCCATTAAAACCGCCTCCAACACACTAACCTACATGGACCTACATTAGTGCTTTATTAATGTTGCACGTACACAGTCGCTGGCCTAAGACTGTTTTTAACCCTTTGAAGAGTACGTTTTTTGGAATGTTTTATTTTCTTCAAAATTCTAAGTCAGTGTTCTAAAACTCCATCGCTTTCAATTATTAGTAGTGATTGTGACATCAGCATTAGAATGTTCAGTTAAGAACATTCTAATCACATATTTGTGATCTATGATCTAACACCTTAAAGGGTTAAAGATTAAAATGGTGTACATGACTCTTGCTCATGCTTGGCAACTCTTGTGGTGGCGCATAATTCTCTTGCTTTCTACAGTCACTCTCATAGTGACTGCTGAAAGGACATGACTTGCGTTTCATGTGAGGCGTGTCCTCCTCTTTGCCCTGGATGGCTATTGGCCCCTTTATACCACATCTGTGAGGCCTGGACTCTTCAGCCACCAGCTGGACATTCATTAACATGGCAGACACAGTGGTCTAAATCCTGGGTTTTCAACAGGGGGACCCTGGCCAGACCTACAGTATACATGCAATAACTATATATAATATTTCAAAATATAAAACTTTATGTATATATATCATTTTAACTTATGATGGGGGTTCCCTGGATACCTGTAAGCCTGGGTGGGTTTCCTGGACCGGAAAAAAAAAACTCCTGGTCTAAATAATGTTAATTAGTTATTCTGTCACTCTCCAGGGCTGACCCTGTGGGGATGCTGGCTGCTATTTTTAATTCTTCCGGATAACAGTTCATTGATCGAAAAGGATAAGAGTGCATCCATACTGGGCCGTGATTGGCTGCCAGGCCATCGGGTGAAACATTCCTGGCGTGCCGCACTGGACGTCTGAGAGTCTCACCGAGCGTTTCCAGGGTTACGGGTTCCGAGAACTCCCCTGCCACGGCCTTGTTGCACGCCTTCACGCGGAAGGTCATGAAGCGCGTGTCGAAGCGAAGACCTGCGATGCAGAACGGGGGGGGGGGGGGGTGGGGGTCGTACATACGGTCTGCGGTTAACGTTGATGCCAGTGTGTCTGATCACAGAGAATACAGTGTTAACGTCAGCGAGTTTCACCCACAGGAGAGTTATAGTCAATGCTTTACCTGTGAGTATCTTTACCTGTGTAAAGTGGAGTAGGAGAGCGAGTGTTACTGCTCTACCTGTGAGTATCTTTACCTGTGTAAAGTGGAGTAGGAGAGTGAGTGTTAGTGCTCTACCTGTGAGTATCTTTACCTGTAACTGTGTGAAGTGGAGTAGGAGCGTAGAGTCAGTGTTAGTGCTTTAGGTATGAGCATCTTTATCAGTAACTCTGTAGAGAGGATGTTGATAGTGTACCTGTGAGCACCTACACCTGTGTAAAGTGGGTGCAGTTGGCATACCTGTAAGGGTGAACTCCGTCTCACGGATGCCCTCCACCACCATCCAGGGGTACTCCTCTCTGGCGCGCGGCGGGCCCTCGTGATTGGTCCTCCGATGCTCCAGGACGTAGTGGTCGATCTTCGAGTCGGGCTCCGGCAGCGACCACACCATGGTCACGGTGTTGTCCGACACCAGGCAATCCGCCACCTGGATCTCCGGGGTGGCGGGCACTGGGAGGAAGAGGAGCAAGAGGAAGAGGAAGAGGAACGTGAGATGTCACTCCGTGCAGGTCAGGGTTTGTCAGTGCGAGCTTTACCAGATCTTCAGCATTCAGTATCAGCTGTTAAACAATAGCGCCACCATGTGGGCACATACAGCATGCACCCATAGTACCCATAGTACTTGAAAAGTGATAAATAATAAATAATGAACATTAATGCATGCTCAAGTGCAACACAAGTGTTTATCAGGTATACCGCGGTAGTTTAAAATTAACTCAGCAATTACAGGAAACACATTTGGTCAACAGCAGTATACGAAGCAGGTTTTTGAATCACATGTTTGAGCTACTAGACCACAGAACTGTATTAACACTGGAACAGTGCCTTGTAGCTGCACGGCTAAGGATTAGCCATTCCAGTTTTATCCAGTTCTGTGGCCTGATGATTTATACCTGAAATTTAATAAACCCCCACCTAGGTTTTAATACAATGTAAAAAAAAATAAAAAAATAAAGTCAGACTTAACAAGTATTTTTCTCTTATATTTAGCCTTAAAGTTTTACTCCTATTACTTTTTGCTAAATTAGACGATAAGATTGGCAATAAGGTGAGACAATTTGATTCATTACAAAATTTTCAAATAGGGTAAGCGGTTGGCCTGGTGTTGCCACGGCAACATGTTATTGGTGTTCTTGCGCAGTGCTGCCCTGTCTGTGGGAGAGGCAGGTCACAGGGAGGAGAGCTCTGAGGTTCTGACCTGGGAGGAACTTGATGGCCTGAAGCACTTCCCTCTCCTGAGCAAAATCCACCATCATGTGACTCATGCTGTCGCTGGCCTTGGCTTTGAGGGACAGACGGAACGCCGGAGCCATCGTCACACTGCACACACACACACACACACATACACACACGCACACACACACACATACACGCACACACACGCACACGGACACGGACACACATGCACACGTACACACATACGCGCACACATACACGCACGCGCGCACACACACACACACACGCACACATACACACGCACACACACACACGCACACACACACGCGCACAGACACACACACACACGCACACGCACAGACACAAACACACAGACAAACATACGCACACAGACACACACGCCGGCATACGTGCACACAGACGCACACACACAGACACACGCGCACACCAGACACAGACACACACACACACACAAACAACACCCACTATATTGTTAAGCACATAGGCAATAATCTAAGAAAGAAAGAAAATGCTCTAACTAAGACACATGTCTACAAGAAGAGACGCAATCAGTTTGCAGACAAACAACTGATTATTGGACACAACACACAGGTCTCACATTGATTTGTTTAAAACAGTTCTACACAAGGATAGAGAACAGGGGATGATCACATAATCCATTCAAACCAAGCTTCTTTAAAAGGAGGAAAAAAAACCAAAGAAGGAAGATTTGGTAAAATATAAATTAGCAAAGAGAGTTTCACTATGCATGCATGTCTATATGCATGCACGCCTGCATGCATTTTTTAAATGCATGAAGGTTTACAAGGTTACAGACGGAGACCAAAGAATCTGTAGGGGGAAAAGGACAGTGACACTGTACCTATCCTTTATCTCTTTGGCCGCCTGGAAGCAGAAATTGTAAGAAAAGGAGAAGTGGAAGAAAAGAGTTAGGGTGGGAGGAATAGAAAGAGGGAGGGAGGGGGAGACAAGAGGGATCAAGGAAAATTGAGTCGCAGGCCTTTTTGTTCCCCAGTACAAACATTAAACCTTGATCAAGCTGTCACACTTTACACTGCTACATTAAACTGACATGTTATCATTAACCAATCATGGATGACGGAATTGTACTACTGATGTAAGCACATACGCAGAGGCAATAGACATCGCGAAACCTCAGACACATTTAAATAAACAAGGACTTCCTTCTAAACAAGAACAACCACAGTGTACCACATTAAGGTACGACCAGCAGCCCAGAAAAACAAAAAACTCATTCACTAAATTAGCTCACGTTACCACCGCTGCCTCACCTGGTTAAAGCCATCTGCGTCGGAGGAGCAAAGCGTCTGATTGGCCAGCTCCAGCAGCTCCTCGGAGCTTTCCAGTGCTTTGGTGCACGCGCTCAGTTGGTTCTGGCAGGGTTTTTAGGGGACGGAATGAGAATCGTTGAAGTTCTGGTTAATTCTTATAATCGGCCGAGTGCTGGAGAGAACGCCACACAGCCTGTTCTTCGCGGCCATTTTAGTTTCCCGTGCCGACCGCGGCTGCTGCGTGACGAGCCTTCTGAAGTAAAATGGCTGCCACGCATTGCCCAGGTGGGTGCTACACGTTACCCAGGTGGAGCTGCACATTAGCAGTGGTTGAGTCCTCCCCTCCAACCCACACCCCCGACTTTGGTGTACAGATTACAAAGTGCACTATGCACAATGTAATCCATTATCATTATTGCTGCTGTTACTGTTTTTTATTATTTTCTGTCATGACCCTGTACATTTACGGCCTATAAGTAGTGTCTGTGCTCGTTTCCCACAGACACAGGCATACAAAGGGAGAGACATAAAAAGGCCTACACTGTTACATTCGCCATGAATACAAGCGATGCACTCCTAAGAAAGCACTGTCGTAAAAGAAGTTTAAGCACCCGTCTACCCTGTAATATGACCTAATCTACCGTTAGTCTTTCACTGCCTCCGACACATCTCCCACACAAGCCTGTTCTGATGATCTATGAACACTGTGGTAGTGGTAGTGCTGGCTAATCCTGGCACAAAAAAGCCCGCCCCCTGCTGGACGAACGTGGCACAAACGGGGACGGCGCCAGGGACGGACCTGCAGTTCGTACGTGCGGCTGGCTCTCTCCTGCTTGATGCGGGTGGTCATGCCCTCCTTCAGCTCGTCCAGGGCGGAGTACAGGGAGCCGAATTCTGCCTCCAGGTCCTCCTGGACACGGGCGGAGTTGGCCTGCAGGGTCACAGGTAAGCGAGCGGCGTTGGTCGCCATTTTAAAACGCGCCTTTTTTTCTCAATGTGAAAACAAATGCACACAAAAAAGGTGTTGAGTCACAGGAACATATTTACGGTCAGAAAAGAAAAAAGACTTGCACACTCGCTAGATGCCCCAAAAAACATATAATAACATTATTATTTGTTTTTTTGCGAGCATCTAGCTAGTGTGAGTCATTTATTGTCTGAGCTTGGTTATTATTTTGCAGTATACATGATTCTAGGTCCATTTGTCCAGTGGTGCAATCTGTACCTCACTCACGGTGCCAGCAGGTTAACTGTGCCAATACATAAAGATATCAAGTGGAGCTTTCAACGCTAATACGCTAATGTGTGAAACGCTAATATGCTAATGTGCTAGTAATGCAGCCTCGCTCCTCTACATACCTCCAGGTTCAGCAGGCTCTGCTTCAGGCAGCATATGAAATTTTGGATCTCTTCATTCTTCAGAGCCAGCGTGTTGGTGATCTTCCTCAGTGAATCCTGAGACAGGGACCGACGTAGGGTTAGAGAGGTCAAAGGTCAGGGGTCGGGGGCCAGCACATCAGAGCTCCTCTTCAGTGCGTTATCGCTTGCAACCAGGCAAAGTTTTTCAAAAATGAGTTCCTGCTGTATATCTCAGGTTCAAATACATTTCAAATCTAGAGAATCATATGAATACCAGGACACAGCGGGTTTGTACGTTCCCAAAAAACATAAACACTATTAAAATCTCACAATTACTTTGACACTGCAATGTAAAACACTGAATATAACTACATGGTACTAATAAAGCAATAGCGAATTAGTCTAAATCAAGTTATTTGTACAATACAGACAAATTTGTTCAATATGAAACATTTTTAGTACATACGGGTACATTAGTACATTCCTTCCAAAAACTCATATAAACAGACAAGCTTTGCAAATATATCGTGCCAAAGATCTACTCTCGTTGCTTTCAAATACATTTGGAATTTGGATATCCCTATGAATATCAATGTTACTTTCCAGACAATTGATAACAGACGTGACTTTTAAGGTTATGCAGCTTATTTGAAATAATAATTATGAAAGCCTTTCACAGAAAAATAGGGCAGATGTTTTCAAAAGGAACAAGATCTAGATCTTTTAATAAGACCACAATAATACATAAGTTGCCATGATAGGACAGTTGTACACATGCATACACATACATATGGCTTACTCCCCTAGATCACAACTGTAGAGTATAATTCCTAGACCCACGCGTAGCTTTACGGCATAGCCCCCTTTACGGTGATATTCTGCAGTGGCCTGAGGTTTGATACATAATTCATTGTTCAGCAAATGTGCCTGGTTTGTTGCTAAGGGAGGCGGGCAAGTAAGCTGCCACACCCACGGCGCGGGCTAACAAAATTATTCGGGTGGCAAACAAAAAGGACAGTACAAGCAACGTTTTCGCCTTGGTTTTCAATTAACAAATTTAACAGGACGCATAGCGTGCAATCGAGTTGGTGCCTTCCAATCGATTATGGTCCAGTGGCATTTCCGAGTTAACCCAGCCGTCAGTTCGTTTCTTGTAAATTGCGCTTATTAGGGCTATTTTGAAATGAGATCCGCGTGTAGCCATCGCGGTAGGGAGTTATTCGTACCCTACCCTATGTCTTGAAAGAAAATACTTTCGGCCAGGGGAATATGAACTGTTCACGGCATCAGGCCGGCTAAAAGCTATAGCCTACAGTGAAGGCTTGGGTGTTGCATGTAGCTCTGGTATTTGAAACACGAGAATGTCGCTTTCGGGAACTGTCACAGCCAGGCGCGGTTTGTTGCTGAGCATAATTCAGCGCCGTGACAGCTGGAACTATAACGATTACAGCATCAGTATCCACAAGCTACATGGCCAGCACATTCGAACGATTTGTTTAATAATTAAGAAGAAATCGCTACTTATTTTTACAATGTTTCTTGAATAATATCTCCGTAGGCCCGGTCGCATTACAAGCGGATTCGTACATGGGACAGCAGGATACTTGCTGCAATCAAGTGATGAAACAGAACAAAATACATAACGGTTTCTCCCTGTCTTTTTTCGTGCACAGCTACCCTCAACACACCTGTCGTGCCGGTTTATCCTACCTTCTGATCATCCATGTCACCGAACTGAGGAGTCTTTACTGTCTGGCCGAATGCCGCGGTGCTTTGATTCCCCACCAAACGGTAAAGCAAGCTGGTACTGATGCTGCTGGACGGCGTAGCATCCCTCATCCAGCCCCAGGCCACTTGTCTCTTGTGCGCAGGCGCGACGAAAGCCTATAATATGCTGGGAAATGAAGTGAACTACGACCAGACGCGCAACTATTAAGCCAAATATATTTTTTTTAGGGTTAGTTATGAAAACTTGTTCTCGAGTTCTTAAAATATTTTCCCGTGGTAAAGTAAAGCGTGAAATGGATTTATAACGCTATAGACATGAGACCGATGACCAAACTGGAAATAAGTAGATTGGCTAATGCTTTTATCTGTCATCGTCCGCGCAGATCGTGCATCCAATGATGCATGTGTGATTTTTACCAAAAAATAAAAATCAGTCAATGTATGTGGAAAGTTATATGGTTTGGGTGTGGAGGAAAAACACTGTTAAAACAACGTTATAAAAACACTGACATTTTCTCATTACGGCGTTGTTGTACAAAAATTGTTTTTTTATTTTTTATTTTTAAATAATAAATGAAGGTAGTTCGTCGGTTACTTGCGCATCGTCTTTTTAGTATAACTATAGCCTGTGCATTATCTAGTAAAATGGAAAACTGTTCTGCGCTTATGAACAACTCTGAAGTACTTCGTAACTACCGAGGGTCTGTTTCGGTTTGCGTGGTTGACCCCGTTCTTTGCCCTATTTTGCACTAGACCTACTGTTTTCGTGCAATTTATCAGCAAATGCAATTTAGTTTAGATGCATGCACCCCCCACATCAATTGCTTAAGTTCTGAGACGTCGACTTTTCACCTGAGGAAAAATGTATTTGGAAACAAATACATTTGTTGGTTGGCTAGCTTGTAACTTGCAGCTAGTACAAGCAGTAAAATCTACCTTTACTAATCAGCTGAAAAACAAACCATTCTCCAATGAGCTAGTCACCGATAAAACAGTTACGGCCAGGTAATACTGTACCCTAATCATTGCTTTTAACAAATTTACAAAGCTGGTCTGCTAAGCTAGTTGACATGGTGACATGGTGATCTGTCTACCAAGTTTATTCTCCATTCAAATGCACTGTAAACTGGTCACTGGATTAGCCTACATATCCATGCATATGATTGTGTGGCTCCATGCAGTACAGTGGCAACCAACCCTGTTCCTGGAGATCTAACCAGGAGATCAACAATCTAATAATTGTTGATATTTTATTATTTAATATTGTCCTCTTTTTCCACCTTTTACTTTTGGCACAATCTCTCTTCTACTCTAGTATAGTCTTCCAATTCTACCTGTAGTGTTCAGAATGTTCTCTCAGGTTGGTGTGTTTCTCTTTTTATAAATAAAAAAAGAAGCTAACTGTATTCAGATAGAAAAGCAACAAAGGAACTGAATGGAGTTTCGGGTTGTGGCGGCTGACACCTCCACACCAGTGTGTTCACACGGAAACCCACAGGCTTGCGATACAATAGCTCCTCCCACTTCTCAGAACCATCATGCTTTGTATAGCACTGTGACCACAGACGACCAGCCAGGTAAAGCTCTTCTGGTGCCTCTCTTTAAAACAGTAGCAATTTACATTTTTTAGTCTGAAGGCAGGAAGATGCTTTTAAAAAAATATTTTAAAAAAAAGTCACAACTGGTCCTTCTCACCATTTTGTCAGTTGGTGGTTGTTTTATAGGTATATGCCTGCCTTCCTTTAGCTTTATTTTTCCTCTGTTTTGTCTGAGACCGCCCCTCCCACTCCCTCACAAAGGCCCACCACACACACTTGCTCTCTTGCAGAACAGGAAGGCAAGCGTAGCATGAAGAGCAAGAAGACCACACAATCTCTTTGAAACGGCTAAAATGGACTTCTTCTTCTTCAAAATATTTTATCTACTGCTGCTGAAAGGTAAAAGAGCTTTCCAACACACCAAAAGGTGATCTCTGTACTGAGCAGGACATATATATTTAGTCGCCTAAACGAGAGTCAGATTATTGCATAATGTGATGTGTTAAATGTGTTCATTGCTTACACTGTTACTGTAAATTTGCTTGTGCACATCACTGTTTTCTTTTATTGTTCATTATGATTTTCACCTTCACTCTATGAAATTTTTGGAAAATTTGGGGACTAATCTAAATACCCTTTTGTAGGCCATTAATAACAATGTAATATAATAATAATAAATGTAAAAAATATTGTATAGCTTGATGCTTCTTTGCTCTGAGGAGGACACATAGAGCGAAACACACATAAATTCAATGATAGCCGCTTTGCTAAGCTGTGAAGGCTCGGCTAATTATGACTTCCAGTGGTTTATTGTTCCTTGTTCATGTCAGGGCAAAATTGCACAGAAATTGCACTGTAATGTTTTTTCTCTTCTTACCTCGGTATTTAACTCAGCACACTGCCTCTGTGTTTGTTCTGTTTTATATTACCGCATTTTTGCCTTGTTCCTCAATTTGCTTCGCCATCGTACGACACCACGTGCAACTTTTCGACCACATTTATCTGTTTTGACACGATCCATTACATTACATTACATTACATTCATTTGGCAGTCACTTTTATCCAAAGCGACGTACAAAAAAGTGCATTTCATGGTCGTAGACAACTGCTAAACACGGGTTCAGTAAGGTACAATACTTATTTTGTACAGCTATTTCTAGCCGAGAACAGTGAACACTATTCTGGCCTAACATCTGCAAAGGCAACTAGGCAGAAGAATAAGCTACAGTATTAGGACAAATACAAATTACCAAGAGGTGTTGGGATGGGGCAACATGTAACAAGTGTAACAAGTAAGGACGGAGTGTAGCACAGTGGGTAAGGAACTGGGCTTGTAACCGAAAGGTCGCAGGTTCGATTCCCGGGTAGGACACTGCCGTTGTACCCTTGAGCAAGGTACTTAACCGAAATTGCTTCAGTATATATCCAGCTGTATAAATGGATACAATGTAAAATGCTATGTAAAAGTTGTGTAAGTCGCTCTGGGTAAGAGCGTCTGCTAAATGCCTGTAATGTAATGTAATGTAATGTAATGTAATGTAAAGTGACAATTTGTTGTGTGTGTGTGACGATCCCATGGTGCTTACTCTCGCCAGCAACGGTGGAGGCCGTGGCCAGCAGAATTACGTTTCATCCACAGACGCCCCCGCTGGTCCTCCTCAGACCCTTCCTGACGCTCAACTGCAGCTTCGACATTGAGGGTGACGCCTACCGGGTTAGGGTTAGCGCCTACCGGGTTAGGGTCAACTGGTTTAAGAAGGAAGGCCAGAGCTCAGGCTGTGGAGAACCCAAGTTCTCTTCCGGCCTGTCCAATGAGACAGCGAGCCTGGTGACAAGGGACCGAGTCACACAGTGGACGGGACGTAACTGGTCAAGCCTGACTTTGAGAGACGTTACAGCCAATGACAGTGGGTGGTACTTCTGTGAGGTTGTGGTGGAGATTCCTAACTTTCAGCAAAAATGCAACCCTGGAACTGAAGTTATCGTGCGTGAGTAATCTTCTAAAATATTTGATTACTTGATTATTAAGTCCAGCCAGCATATTAAATGTGCGATGGGCTGTTTGCGCAGTTGTTAAGACGCTGACGATGTAGTCTTCCTGTTTTAGGCTACTGAGGAATGTTGATGGTGACAATAATGAGTGTAGTTCAGCAACATCAACGGATGTGACTGAACTCACATATTGACAATTTAAAACATACATTATATTTATCAAGTAACCTGACGCAAAATCTGACGGCTTTCTTTCTTTGACAGCATCTTCACTGAGAAGTTCCCCTGCTACTAAAACTGCAGCTAAACACAGTATGTGTTTGTGTGTGTGTGTGTGTGTCCCTAGATGTGTGCACAGACTATCTGTATGTACAAGTGTATATGTTTGTGTATTCTTGTTTTCAGAAGGTACACATGCATGCATGTGTGTATTATGAAGGAGAAACAAGAAAAGCAGAAAGGAGCTGTTGAAGATGAAATCCTTTCTCTGCACATCCTGTTTACACTGTAGACTGACAACATGAATCTAAAAAGACAGCATAGAGTGAATACAACATTTTCCATCTTATATGTTACTTTAAGTTTATTTTCAGCGGTATAATTTCTCACAGCCCTTAATTTTCCATAAGCCTGATACTCAAGACACTATTGTTCATAAACAGGCTAAGACCCTACCCTCTAATTATTAAATATTAAAAATGCACACTAAAAATAGCAGCCAGTGGTTGGTTATGTCTTTGAGTGCATTGCACAGTGATAGGCAAGGATATATTACTAGATTTCAGTCCAATTTCTGCTCTTAATTATTTAATTAGCCCAATTACTTGCATTAGTTGACATTAGTTAGGCATTTATTGATAAGCTAATGAATAACAACAGTAATCTGCGTATGTACACAAACAGCCATTGGTGTATGCATCCCAATTAGCTAATTGGGGCAGGGGCCATTTGTGGAAACAAAAACCTGCTATACACTGGGTCTCCAGAAACATAAACGCCCTGCCTACCCTAGACATATATATATTTTTTTTTTATCAGCTCAAATCATTTGATTTAAGCTGTGGCTATAGAAAAGGTTCCTTTAACTGCATATAATGTTGACAGCACTAATAACTGCTCTCTTGTCCTTTCTTTTCCTTTTTCTTCCCCCAGCAACACCTCGCTCCCCCGCATCACTCCCACATCATGTGAATGCACACTGGTGGGTGTGGGTGACAGTGGGTGTTGGAAGTCTTATGCTGGCTGCAATCTTTATTGGTGGTGTAAGGATACTATGCAGGAGGATGAGATGCCAGAATAAAGGTAAACAAGAACTACTTGCACAAATACACACACACACACACACACACATTCATCTTCTCTTTAGCAATATACATCTCGGGACAAAATTAAGAGACCACCACTTTTTTTAAAGAAGAACCTGGGTTGCTATCTGGTAAAGTGAAGACATTGTTGTTTTTATTTTTTATTTACGAGTATAAACTTCTTAGGTTTGCAATGTATAACAATACAGTTAGTTAGTTTTAGTATTCTGCCCAGTTGAAAATGTCTGGAAATAAATATTCTTAATGACAATATTTTTGTTTGAAATTAAAATCAAATGTGGTCAGTAGTTCACGAATTTAGATTTTACGCAGACACATACTATACTCATTAACTGAAAATTTGATGTGGTCTCTTCATTTTCTCCAGAGCTGTAGTCTTGCATAAAAACAGAGACGGCAATCTGGCTTGTCCTGCTAATGATCAGGGTGTCATAGTGTAGCACTGGGAAAGTCAGCAAGCAATTACTGGGGGGCACTTAATTATTTACTTGACCCAAATGTTTACACGATCTAACATTTTAGCTACATTTATAGATAGAGACTGCTCTTCTGTGGCTTTGTACAAAATAGTTTCATGTGATCTGTCTTGTGAGTGATCCAGCATTAGCCTAGACGTCCAATTAGCTAACTGAGCGGGGGTGAATTGTGGAAACAAAAACCTGCAGATGCAGTGAATACGTTTTCGTTGCATGATGCTGCTGCCTAAATTGGCTGTTCTGTCGCCCAGTGGAAGGAGGGTTTCAGTCAGCTTCGTCTCAATAGCAGGTTATTCCGATCGCTCGTGGGTCGGGTGCAATCCTCTGACAAAGCTTGTGATAAGGCCTGGAGAAGCACATATACACAGTAAAATTCTCAGTGTTAATTTCTCAGTGTTAAGTCTTACAGAACTTACCTGAGTCCAAGAGGGATCCAATTTGTTCTATCAGAGTCAAAGAAAGTGTGGGTTGGGCATTCAAAAAGGGAAAAATGTGGACTTAATGTGGTCATGGCAATGAATAACTGTGACATAATGTGCATTGTACCTTATCGGACCTGTGTTTTTGTAGTTGTTCCAATGGCCTTCAGTATGCACTTATTGTAATTCGCTTTGGATGAAAGCGTCTGCAAAATAAATGTAATGTAATGAAAAAAGAATAAAAAATCAGAGGTAGAAATAGATGGCAAAAAATACATATTATATATGTGTGCGCATGCGTGCATGCCTGCGGGTATGTGTGTGTATGCGTATGTGTGCAACCAAGCTCTGCATACCGGCTGTGAAACCAGCGATGGTTTTTGATTTACTGTCAGCCCTTTTGATCTCGTGCCCACCGCTGCAAACCGTCTCTCTTCTCAACGTGCGTGAGAAAAATAATGCAAGCCATGTAGGTCGCTCTGGATAAGACTGGCACATGCCTAAATAAAAATAAATAAATAAATAAATAAAAGTGTATGTTTGCACCTTAATCAGTAAGCTATCTTCTCAGTAAGTTTGAAAGATGAATTTAATACGAGTCAGTTTGTCAGTCTGATGTATTTATATTTATATTATATTTATGAGTAATAGTGCGTTTAGTAGGCTAGTATATGAGTACAATATTTATTTATTTATGTATTTATTTTTCAACTGCAGAGAATCCCATCTATGAGAACATGCATCCAGTGCACAAGAACGCGGGTCATCCCCAGCCCTCCCCACGCCCACGAACGCAGCAGAACCCTTCTGATCCGCCGTCCTCAGTACACCCGGGGACACCCAAAATACTCTGAACACCTGGGCCTGAACAGTGACCGGAACTGTAGACGGCTCTCCACGGAACCGATTCTCCCCAGAACGATCCGTCACATACCGCGCGGCACATCGTCTTCAGCCGCTGCAGTGCACGCGCTCCTCTGTGTGCGCGTGCCTTTACTTACTGGTTTTGTGCACAGTTCCCAATACTCCCTCTTTCACCATGATCTTTGCCAACCTTTGTTTTTAACTGCCCACGTCAGTCGATCACTGTGAGCTCTTTAGTTCAGGTTTGAGCGTAATTTACCAAAAGGAATCCGTTTCATGGGTGGTCGAAGCATGGAAAATGGTCACACGCTGCTGAACGAGAACCGAGAGCAGAAAGGATTTGAATTCTGCTTCTGGAACACTGAGGGATCGCTCTGATTTAGGTTGTTGTACCTTCGTGCCCCACTAGGCAGCAGTCAACGATAGGACCAAACCTATGGGGTGGATTAACACGGAATTTAAAAGTGTTTTGTTCATTCTGTCATCTAGCCACCATATTGTGCAATCTGTTGTTTATGATGTCTGCCAGTTTTTGAGTTCAACTTTCAAAACAACTGCTTGTACAGGCAGTCTAAATATCTCTGCATTAAGATGCACTTCGTGTACGTTGTCAAGATGGAGAAGAGGCTGGGAAAGAGAGAGAGAGTTGAATTTGAAGATAAACTGTTGGAAATTGCTGGTGAAGTCAAACATTAGAATGGAGTTAATTGAGGCCGTTTTACTGTAGCACTTCTGTGTCTTTAAAACCTGTTTTTCACTTAATTCATATGTCATTTGTATTGTAGCAGTGTTAATAATAAATCAACACAGACCATAAAACAATTTGAGCCTTGCTACGAACAATATTTGATTATATAGAGACGACACACATACAGCCTATAGGTTACCAAAGAGGTTTATAAAAAATGGAAAGTCCTCCACTTTATCAAACTGTTTCGATTATGCAGGTATGGTATCTCGGCTTGTAAGGACATAAAAGTTAATTGCAACCATAATGTACTTTTAAAATTTATTTTAAATGATTTATGGTTTATTGCTCGGCTGCAGGCGATCATTCTGCTGTTTCATTCATCGACAGTATTTTAGATCCTATTATTAGAGGGCAAATCGATCTACCAAGCGGCATTTGAACAAATATAAATAACAGGTCAAGATATGGTTTGCAGCATGGTTTGCTATTACGCATTTAGAAGTGGCAAACTGAAAATAGGCAGGCCTATAAATAATAACTTTGCAGCTACCGAGGTATTAATTGCCGAAATATGTTGTGACGTAGGTCACGAGGCGTCTTCAGTTCAGCGCAGTTCAGTTCAAAGCAAACATGTCACGTGCAGACTTTAACAGGGCATGTCAACGTGGGACGTTCGTCGCCATGCGGCGATAATTGTGAAAAATCTCACGTTGAATAATGAAAAGAACAATAATGAAACTCTCAGTAGAGAATTGTTGGCACCTATTTTTTCTGTTGTAAAAAATCAGGTCATTTACACACACACACACACACATATATATATATATATATATATATATATATAGCTTTTTAAAATGTTATTTTCATTAGTCTGTACTATCCTATGTAACTTCTATGTAACTTACCTGACACGAAAAAACTGGCAATGTGCGACTGTCACGTGATTAGACTACCTTAGAAACACCATCGAGTCTGGACTCGCTGGTCAGGTAGAGTGCTAGTGTTTTGCAGCTACAGGTGTTAAGGATGGCGTCATTTATTTCCTAAGTCTGTTTTTAAAAACTGCAACGCGGACGGGTGCTAACTGGGCTTTGGATTGATTTGTTTCTCGGTGAAACGTTAGGGCAAGCAAGCGAAGTTGGCAGAAGGGAGCTCGTCGGTCTTTGTTGCAAGGTAGGTAACATTACCGTGGTTTTGCAAGTCAGTTTTTTTCCAACCGCAATATGCAGTGCGAAAGGACACCAGAAAGTTAACGATTGCGATCTGTTTGTTTTCAGCAACTGAAATAAGTCGTTCACGCTGGCATGTCGTATGATACAACAACCTGGCTAGCTTGATTTTGGTGCTATGTCGACATTGAATAAGCTGTCTTGTGGAACTTTTAGGTAGCAAACTTGCTAACGGTCATGGTGTCTTGATATGGATGTTATCGATTGACAATTAGCACGTTATAATACGTTACTAATTATAGGTAGTTAGCGAAGTTATCTAACGTTAGCTTCGGGCGTACTTTGATCTTAATTCTGCCATTGTGGGTGGGCTGTAGAGTGAATATGAGTAGCTAACGCTGACTAGCAAATAATGTAGTCTAACGACGTTAATCAAGCTAGACGTCTTGTTGGGGTAGGCTAGTTGCCATCCACGGCGAACTTAAACTATATAGAGCTAGCTAGATAGTCTGACTAACTTGCATTTTTTAACGGTTGCTAAGTTAACGAAATTGATCTGTCATAAAAAATCATATTCATATAAATTGATCGATTTTGCAAGGTGATCTATAAAGATAAAGTAACACTAGCCTAGATCACTAGACTACTAACGTTATTATGTTATGTTTATTATTTTAGCCTTAGTTTAGTCTAATTCATTCTTGAACATAAATTACGCATTATAAAATGTATGGGGATTAGTTACCTACATTGCTATAATTTCAAGCTACTATCTGACACTGGCCAGTTATCTTATATTTCAAATTAACGTCAGCAATAGCAAACGATAATTTCATAGTCGTACTGTATTAGCACAGATAATTCATCTTCATTTTACTTAACTTGAGTGCATTTAAAACAACATTTAATATTTTATGGCCACCCAGAAGAAGCTAGCGTGTATCTTCATTTAAAATTAATGGCTTGCTAGTGGTGACGCTATGCTCGAATTGGTCACAGAGTGAATTTCTAGGAATCTGTATTTATTCATGTATATAGTCTAGTCTAGCTAGTCTAATGTTTATAAATGTTTACGTCTAGTATCCATAGCCGCATTCCCGTAGAAGGACCGTTGCAATTATTGTATCAGTTGAACATTGTGTCGTTCGGCAAAATAGATTTGAATTGCAAGCTTAAAGAATTAATCGGAATTAATTTAACCCTTTAACAGAGCGTCCAGCCTGATGCGTAGTACTAGGCTAGTAATTCTGACGTAAATGAACTCTCCTGATAAACACGATGTACTTGTCACGCCACGCAGGAGGAGCTTCTCCTGGGAGGATGACATTTGAGGTTTGAAGCTATTTTCATGTGTCTTCTGGCTCCTGCCGTGACTTGCCTGTTTTGCGCGAAGCCAGTTCATCTGCGCTGTAAGTGCACCAAGGGTTTTAGGCAGGACCGAGCAGCAATGCAGACAGTCACATACACACCTCTTTACAAAATTCACTCATATTGTTCAGAACTTGCTGTCATAATCATCTGTCCATCTTGGAATGTTTTACTTCTGTTTAATATTATATGACCTTAGCTGCTAAATGTGTTTGTGTTTTTTTTTTTTTTTTTTTTAAAAAGCCATGATGTAGTAGTATAAACTTTTATCAAACAAACTTCCTCACTGGATAAATAATCAAAAGCACAAAGATTTTCAGACGTTTTTACAGAATGGCCTGTATATTCTGATTTATCGTGGCAATAAGAAAAAGCCCTGTTGTTGAACTGGGTGCGTTTTCGACAAACACATCCTGCACAGTAACAGTGGTGTTTAGAGTGTCAGCTGGGCCCTCCCTGCATTTCCTCCCCAAATCCACCCAGACAAAGCATCACACATAGTCACAAAAAACACCTCCACTGGTTCATATTTCAGCCTTTGGGTTTAATTCCACTTTTCACTCATTGATCTGTTGCATTAAAATATGCTTTCTCTCTTATCGGACAGTCAATTGAAAGTGT
Organism: Anguilla anguilla; assembly: GCF_013347855.1. NCBI lineage: Eukaryota > Metazoa > Chordata > Actinopteri > Anguilliformes > Anguillidae > Anguilla > Anguilla anguilla. The sequence goes on along the minus strand of NC_049204.1, from coordinate 7,713,807 downwards.
TGTAAGAGTTTTTTCAGCAGCTCATTCAGTCATTTTATTATTTGTACTGTTCAATGATTTTTATATATAAATCCCTTTATCATTCTTGCTTTTTAGAATGATGCAGCATTAGCCTTTTTCATGCAGTATGATTAGTATTTACTGATGGTTTTAATAAAAAAATAATGTATGTTTATTAAGCAACATTTAGAATAGTGTCTTAATTAGAATATTAACCTATTCTGTATTGTTTTCTCTGACAATGTAATGCATGCTGTCAGTTACAAATGGACGTTACTTGCCAGTTAAGTTACTGGTGAGCTTGGGTTTGTTTTGGAAATATGGCGTGGTGAAACTGTCAGTTAGCAGCGTAACCAGCAATGGCTTGAACATTCCATTTTTAAATATTTTTGTAATTCAGGTATCTGTGACCATGGGAGAAAAAAATATGTATATTTTTTTATCAGTACTTCTACCATTTTTCGTTTACAAGTCAGGCTAAGTTCTTCGCTGAAGAGCTGGGCTGAGTATTTCCATAGATTTGCGTAGACCCTCTTCGGCGCCGGCTAGCGAGGCGATGCGCTGGGTCACGCGGGTGCCTGTGTACCGACTGCTCGGAGAGAAACCTGAAGCTGCAGTTGTGCTGCAATGGAGGTGGTTCGACCGGGTATACGTTAAACAGTTTTTAATAAAATTTCTGGGGGAGGGGGGGGGGGGGAGACAGGATTAATGCTGAAACAGGTACAACCCCACTACTTTTGGGGGGGAAAAACCGAAATTACTCCGTGTTAGCTGGAATGTTGAGTGTTTGGAAAAAGGAACATGGGCTTGTTTGCAACGGCTGTCCTCCCCTCACCCACCCCCCCATATTTGGTAGGTTAGCCATTTTTCCTTCAGTGTTTGTAATGGACTCCCTCACGAGCTGCGCATACAGACGATGTACTTTGAACTTTATTTGATGACAAGGCGCAGAGTGCCTCCCCCGATTGTTCCCGTTCCCAGTCAAAGCTGATAATCTCATTTGCACTTAGCACACCGTTTACTGCCGAGAGGCCATGTGGCTAGAGAACTGGGCCTGTAATCCTAACTAGGACGCCATTGTTGTTGTACCTTTTAGCCCAGGTGTTGTTTCAGTGTATATTCAGTGGTATGAGTGGGTTTGCTATGTAAAAAAAGATAGAGGGTCTGCTCAAATCCTGTAATGTAATGTTTATTTGAAAAGTTATTTAAAAATGAACCCCAACTTGTATTTCTAAATCATGGCTCCTGATTGTAAGATAATGTCACAGCAGGCATAACTTCAACATTTTATTCTGTAGCCTAAACATTACATTACATTACATTACAAACATCCCATGATAAAACGGGGGGGGGGGGGGGGGGGGGGTTTGGTTAGTCCTAGTGGCCTAGTTCTGCAAACTGACCTAAACCTAAATGGTCCTTCTCAGCTATTCTTGAATGAATCTTATTGCAACTGCAACCAAAAATTCAAACTTTCTGGGTACTAGAAAGTCTAGGCATGGTAATGATCAAACTTTTAGGAATTTATCCACATAATAATTTGAGTCACCATTCTTAGTTATGTTGTCTTTCTAATTTTAATATAAGGAAAGTTAGAATGCCCAATTGCAGAAAGAAGCAATGTTCAGTGGGGACCGTGGAAGGAGGTTGGGTGGGGTTGGGATTGTGGGATAGGGGTTGAGCCTATTTTGTTATACTGCACTGTGCTGTGCCGTTCTGTGTTGTGTTGTGTTTGGTTGCATGATGACAAAATGGTTCTGGAAGTATTTTGACATTTACGTTCACATTTATGGATGTCTGCAGTATGCCCCATTGGATGAAGTGTGGGTAGAAGTTGGAATAAAACTTGTCAGTTGGTGTTTTGTTTGACAGTCCCTCACGTATGACTTTACCCTAGATCACCCAAGTCAGTATGAGTCAAACAAGGCATAACACTTCATGAGATGGTGGTAAATTAAATTTCGTTCTGGTGAATCTTTTAGTTTCAGTTGGTATTCACACGATGACGGTAAAATGGAAAAAATGACTTTTCATTAATGAATGAAGCTTTCGCCTGGCACAGCTGAAAACTTCTGTGTGAATGTTTCTTGAAAAAGTATTATCTGATGAATGGCCTACCAAATATAGGCTACACTTTGCCAAAATAGCAGACTTAGCATCATACTGTAAAAAAAAAAAAAAAAAAGTCCATTTCAACTTTACTGGTCAGCCACATTTTTAAATTGGCTAAAAATAATATTTCCAATCTCATGCTGTTGCTAATGTAAACTTTAAAATCACTGTAGGCACCAGGTTGTGTGACTTAGCTGTTTTAAAGCACTAAACTCAACTCCTGTAGTTAAAGATTAATTAAATAATTCTGGAAGTTATAAATTAGATGTCTGATATATATACTGTGTGTGGATATATATATATATATATATTTTATTTTATTTTTTTTAAATTAAGAAATGTCTGTTTGCAAACTTGACCTGGCAGAAAATCATTTGTAGCAATGATTTGATATCAGTGAGGTGGGTTGGAGAGACGATAGGAAAAAGAGGTGTAGCACTCTAGCTAGATATAAAAAGGACCAGTAAATACGGAAAAGAAACGCGCACACACACACACACACACACACACAGCTGGAACAGACAATTGTCACAGAACTCACCCAGGTTTACGAGTTGAATGGGCATGTTTATTGAAGAGAACTCAATGTCTGATTTTATGCCAGACGGTGACAGGAGATCAGCCCATCCTACAACAGGTTTTACTCGTATTTCTTATTAACGGTACATTTCTCGTGCTGCTCAAGCCAGTGTCAGATTGGGTTAAGTTGGTTTGTTCGTTCTCTGCAGACATGGCCCATAGGCTGCATGTCATATTGTTAAATATTTAACTAGCTGCCTAATGCACCTGCTTACATATGCATGGCAGTATCACAAGTGAATAGCTGATTTTGTGATTATTTAAATGACATGAAGTTCCTGTTTACTGCCACTAAATAGGCCTGTAATAAGTTTAGGGGGCAAATCATCAATGTCTTATTTGGTCTTTGCTCTGAACTTGCATTAGTATGGACAAATCCAAAAACGTAGCATGAAAACGTGTAAAATATGATGTTTTTTTTTTATTGTTTCACAAACATTCAATATTGATGAAAATGCAGTTTGTGGAAGCTAGTTTCGACATGTATCTGAAGTTGAATGATGACAGGAAGGGTGGGTAGAGTAATTCATAACAGACTGAGTCATTCCAGGTCTCGCTTAACCACACGGTGCTGCTTTTTTGCTGTGGGAGCCACCAGCTCCTGAACACACTGCTCTGCATGTTGTAAGATTTAGCCTGGCCTGAGACTGACACTCAGATACTCTCTCTCCAGAGCACCAGAACACTGAGGTTTATGACATTTGTTGGAAAAGTGCTGTACTTGCCTGGAATTTGGGCAAGATTTCTCCCGCAACAGTGTGTCAACCTGTCGTAGCACCATAAGATTATGAGCCTGGCAAGGGAGGTTCTGTGGAGAGTGACAGTCCCTGGGACAATATTCTTATCGGAGAACATTCTAACAAAGGAGGTCCCGTCCAGAGTGAAAATCACTGCGACAATATTCTTATCAGAGAACTTTATAACGAGGGAGGTTCCATCGAGGGTGACAATCCCAGTGACAGCATTCTTTTCAGAGAACATTATAACTTGGGTTAAGCAAAGCTGAGTTCTGCAATGCATGACACTGAATTGATTCATTCATTACATTGCATTGTATTAAGAGCTTAACTCTGCCCATATGGTGTGAAGCTCTGCAAACTCTAGGTGCTGGCGATCAAGCCAGAGGTTCTGCCCCTGCTATAAACACATGACTCATTAAAAAAACAGTTTGCAGTGATGATTATGTCTTAGCCCCTAGTTTTTTTTTTTTTTCTTCCTTCAAGGCAGATGGTGTGGTTAGCCATCTGTTCCACCAAAGTCAAGGAGAAACATCACAGAGCAGGTTTCCAAGCACTGTATTTTACTTTATAACAGAGGCACTCGCATTTCAAATCAGAGGGACGCGACTGTATTACAGGACAGCCAGGTAGCCGTTTTAACTGTTTTGTGTTTTTGTGCTTTGAATTTGAACGTGACCTCTGGCGCCGAGTCGTTACTGAAAGGTGCTAAATTGTTCGTGGTGGACTGTTGTCAGTGCTGGTGAGGTATAAAATTGCTGTTATGCTACTGTCTCATTCCCCATTTCATGTTTGTAACTTGATGAATAAACTGTCTTGTTGGCTAACTTCATGTTTTATGTGAGGTCATCCTTGCAAAAGAGATTTTCTCAATGGCGGTATTCCTGGTTAAATAAAAGTTAAGCAAATTTTTTTTACAAAATATAAGTATACATTCAGTAGACCAGTGGCCCTCAACCCTGCTCCTGCAGAGCCACAGGGTCCGCTGGCTTTTGTTGTTACTCAGCACCACGGCAGCTGATCACACAAATCGGTTTTGTAGCTTAGGGTGGAAAAACGAAAACCTGCAGACTCTTGTTGGCTTTCCAGGACTGGGACTGAAGAGCAATGCGGTTGGCACAGACTGCACGGAGACCGTCGGTACTGGATCTGCGAGCTGTTTTTGCGCTACGTGCACGGTGACGCGGGCGTGTTCGCACAGGAGGGTTGAAGGGGCACGACTCCTCGTTAGATTGCTGATTGGAAATGCGCGCGGACACTCCCTGGGGGCGAACGGTGACCTGCCGTTGAAAATTTCCCATGAAGTTCGTTTTAAACCCAGCTCCTGGAAATCCAGTTGTTTCCGCCCTGATCCCGGCAATGTGTACCCGTCGTCCGTGGAAGGTCACACACTGAAGGCCGTGGGGCAGTACACACAGTGCCTTTGTTTTCAGAAAAAGAGTAGTTTGTTTTTATGGTCATTTAAAACCCACAAGAATCTTACGGGCTATTTTGTTACCCAGACAGGCCCGCGTGTTTGTCCTGTTTCGAATGCGTTCGGCTGAAGAGCCTGTTAGCATAGCAGCTAGTAGCTGCGGCGCTTATCCGTAGCGTCTCTGCATGGTGGAACATGCGGAGGGCTCTTGATCCGCCTAGAGCGAAGTGACTTCAGACGTGCCTCTGCTTGTGTTCAGCTCGTAAAAGGTGCGCTTTCATAAGCACCACTCTGTTGCGTTGAGTTACTTTATTTACTTTTCAGCCTAGAGCAGGTATTGTAGGGAGTGGGGATGATTACTCACTTCACAGTTAATGTTACGTTGTCTTACGTCCTGGAGATATGTGGGAAAACACGATGTGCACTCTCAAGCTCATTTTGGTTAGGCTACATGCGTAGCAGGATTGTGTGTTCCGGATCATGCATGTTGATCATTTCTTGTTATATCGGATCATATTATAGCAAAACTTGTGATTTAGCCAAATATTGAACTGTTTTTCGATAATCTAATTCGTATCCTATCGTAGTGAAGTCGGAGGTTTACACTCCTAATTCTTATGTGTACTGGTGTATATTTATATCAGGCAAACACCTCGCTCAAGGATACAACAGCAGTGACCCACCAGGAATTGAACCTGCAACCTCTGAGTTACAAGCCAGGCTCCCTAACCACTATACTACACAGTCTGCATCCCAGCTGGAGCCTCACTTATCAGAAGCAAGCGCAGGGAACCTCGATCATGAGGTGAACAGGAACAGACTGGCGTGGGGGAGGGACGATGTTACATTTTAAAACAGATCTGTAAAACACTTAATCTGTTCTGACGGGTTTTGTTCATTCATCACCTCAGGAAGAAAATATCACTGCAATATATCTTCAGTGACAACAGCAGGAGCTAACTTTGAGGGGGAAAAAAACTCAAAAGCACTGACTGATTGGCAAACAGCCAAGCCTGTATTGTGTGTATTGAATGCGTTTCCCTGTGCTGAAAATTTGCTTTAATAGCTCGTGATTTCTACACAGACTGAAAATGACCGGCCTCCATCTCTACTGAAGGCTCTGCCAGAGGCAAAAAAAAAATGTTTATGTGGATTTGGTCTGATGCATCAGTTAATGTACTTCAGAAACGGAAAGGGCAGGCACTCTATAATTACAGCATTGACCTGCTGCATCGCTCGTTATTTTATGGATTGTGACAGAACAGAAGTCAATTTCACTCTTTAAAAAAAAAAAAAAAATGTTTTTTAAATTTTTTTTATTAACTCTCTATGTCCACTGTGAGCTACTGTTTTATACAGCCAAATCTGTGCAAGGCCGCTTCATCCCGACGTTCGTGTTCTCGTTCTCCTAGATGCTGGGATCGCCCCGTGCCCTGGGCGTTTGAAGGCCCAGTTCTCGCCACCTGACGCGGTGAGAGGATGCTGGGATGGGTTTCCTCCTCGGCTATGGAAGAGGCATCGGCAGCGCTCGCTTCGGAGGCCCGTGCCAACGTTTCCGCTGAACCTCCGACTGAACCGCAGGTCCTCCTCCGTCCGCCGGGTCATGTTCTGCGCTCGGGAGCCCTCGCACAGACCCCAGCACTGAACTATGTCTCCGCTCGCCGTCCTGCTCCTCCTGTGTGGCTTGCTCACCGCTCCGGCGCTCCCTGAAGGGGTCTGCCATGGGTGTAAACCCCGAAAAAGTGTCCCCTACGACAGTAAGTCTTCTCTCGTCGCGTTAAGCCTTTGAAGAGTAGGTCGCGTGGAGTGCGTTTCTCAAAATTCTCCCAGTCAGTGTTCTAGAACTCCCCATCGCTGTCAGTTACCAGTGGTGATTGTGACATCAGCATTAGAATGTTCAGAACATTCTAATCACATATCTGTGTGATTGCACACCTTAAATGGTTAATTACCCCCCATTCCCCTTGCACCCAATTTAGAATACCCAGTGGTATTAAGCAGCCTTCCTCATCGCTCTGTCCGCCAGACAGGGCGATGAGGGAGGCTGCTTAAAAATGCCAAAAATTTAGCAGGGGTGCGCCTGTTGAGTTCCACGGAATTGGTGATTGTGATATTTATTTAGTTATTTGTTAAATTCCGGTTTTTAATTTTTTTTTTTTTTTTTACACCATGAGGTGCCAGTATCAAGCTGTTCAGAGAGGACAACGTGTGGAACTACACCACCATGCTTCTGCGGGAGGATCTGGGCCTGCTCTTCCTCGGGGCGCGCGAGGCTGTCTTTGCCCTGGACATGGCTGACATCTCCCACAAGAAGGCACAGGTGCGGCGAGCCTGATGGAGGCCAGGGTTTTGTCCCGTTTCACTACATATCCCATAATGCATCCCGGCGGCTTGTCTGAAGCACAGTTCTCTTCCTACAGGTCTACTGGCAAGTCACAGAGGAGAAGCAGAGAGAATGCACCTATAAAGGAAAAAACGCTAAAGTAAGAGAAAGTGTGTGTGTTTGTGTGTGTGTGTATGGGAGGTGTTGTGGGTAGTGTGTATGCATGCATGCATGCATGTATGTATGCGTGTTCAATATTTTATATAACAATAATATATACGAGTCAGTAAATTTACATGACCTCCACACCGCTGTCTGAAATGATCTGAATTGTTACAATGTTATTTTAAAAATATCTTTCTGTTTCCAGAACTGCACTGCACCCGGCCTTGCTTATTTCAATCACTGCAAAACGCGTGCAAAAGTGAAAATGTTCAGAGACTTTATAGAACGCAGTATGTTCCCCGTAGGTTTTTTCTTGGTGTTCCGCTGATAGTGTTCTGTAGGGCTGAGAGTGTAATGGTCACTTGTACCGTAAACCGAGGGATGACGAGTCTCCTCCTCGTTGGGTTACAGACCGAATGCAGAAACTACATACGGGTCCTGCAGAAAGCGGACGATGACAGAATGTACGTGTGCGGCACCAACGCGTTCAGTCCCACCTGTACTTACATGGTAAGTGTCGCGCTGCCGTAGCAACGGACTGTATCGCTCCAGAGCAAACTGTGGCTGGCTGTGTTGGCAACACAGGGAAAGAGGCTGTGTTCCAAACGCAGTTACTCTTCCTCTCATTAGACCTCTTCACCAGCTGCTTGCAGGGAAATGCATCGCTTCCGTTTGCATATGTGGATCTGTGTCTGCTTTCCCTGGGATTTGACTGTGGTTCTGTGGATGTGACACTTTAAAAAAAAGGGGCAGAGGTCTCAAACTGGAGGGTCGCTGTGTCTGCTGGTTTCTGATGTGTTCCTGCACATAAGTGCTTTGTTTAAGTTGTCTGACTGGCTAAAGAGTCTGGCTGCTGATGGAAGGGAAACCACAAAAACCCGCAGACCGCACCCCTCCAGGACTGGAGTCTGACACCCCTGATTTAGGGGTTTACAGTGGCAGTTGAGTTTGTTCTGGCTTTGCTGTGAACAAAAAGCTATGCATCCTTTTACCCACCCAGTGTCCTGCCCAAATGAGGAATGAGACATTGGCTCAGGCGAGCCGTTTCACAGTTTGCTCTGTGTTTTTCGTCGTGAAACGTCCACATTTCCTAGTACGCGTAAAAATTTTAAACCGGAATGCCCGTTAAGTGTTAAATTGCTCGACATTCGATATCGCTGACAAAAAACCAAGCTGCCTAACAAACTCGATGAACCTCTACTGTCATTTCAGAGTGTCCTGAAGGTAACACTGTCCATTGATAATTCAGCTCGCAGGTGTTGGCTGTGTGAAACAGAGGACATTGATCCCGTTCAGACTGGGCCGGAGTGCTGATGGGTTGTGTTTAGGCCTCGGGGTGTGTGTGTGTGTGTGTGTGTGTGTGTGTGTGTGTGTGTGTGTGTGTCGTTTCACACCTCAGCGTTTGCACCCTTAACAGACGTACGCTGGCGGGCAGCTGAGGCTCGAGGAGCAGCAGGAGGAGGGAAAAGGCCAGTGTCCGTTCGACCCGTTCCAGAGACACTTCTCCATCATGATAGGTGTGTGTACCTCCTTTTAACCCTTTAAGGCCGCTGGTGTCAATCGCCGGTCCCTGAGGGCCGCAGTGTCTGCTGGTTTTCAAGGTGTCCTTGGCCGCAGTGCTTCATTCAAGCCATTGATTGGCTGAAGACTCCACACTTCCTAGTTCTCAAGGCCTTATTTGGCAGATGGTTGAAAGGAAACCTCAAGATCCCAGAGACACCGTGGTCCCCTGGGAATTTAGTATGACACCCCTGCTTTAAGGTGTCAGATCACAAAATATGCAATTAGAATGTTCTTTCTGAAGTTTGTTTAGAAAATACAGCCCAGATTAATGCTGTCTGCTACCTCTGCATTGAATGCGGTTTGGTTTGTCTGCGAACTTTGTTCCTGTCGACCCTGATTGGAAGGGTATTTTTAAGAATGAAACTGCTACCAAATTAATCTGTTACCAGAAACATTTGTTTGATAAAAAAATTTTGGATAGTGTGTAGGTGCTGTAGAGTTTTAATGTGCAGCTGTATAGTAGCTCAGACTGTGCTCTCTTGCTGTGCTCAGACTGTGTCCCGCTTCTGACCCTACTTCCTGTGTCTCTCAGATGGGAGCCTGTACTCCGCCACCTCAAACAACTTCCTGGGCTCGGAGCCCGTGGTGCTCCGGAGCTCTGCCACCGCCATACGGACAGAATTCAAGAGCTCCTGGCTCAACGGTCAGAACCCTGACATCTGCTCACAATCTCTCTCTCTCTCTCTCTCTCTCAATCTCTCTCTCGCTCTCTCTCTCACAATCTCTCTCCCTTTCTCTCTCACAATCTCTCTCTCTCGCTGTCTCCCTTTCTCTCTCCCTTTCTCTCTCTCGCTCTCTCTCCCTTTGTCTCTCACAATCTCTCTCTCGGTCTCTCTCTCCCACCCTTTCTCTCTCTCTCACAGTCTCTCTCTCCCTTTCTCGCTCACAATCTCTCTGTGTGTCTCACACAATATCTTTCTCTCACAATGTCTCACCATCTCACAGTCTCTTTCATCATCTCTTAGTCTCACACCATCTCTCGTGATCTTTCTCTCACCATCTCTCACTATCTCTCTCTCTCACCATCTCTCAAAATATCTCTTTCTCTCTGGACCACCTCTCCTTTTTCAGTTCACTACAATTCCCAAAAATACTACTTTTCATGGAAACATTTCATGGAAACAAATTGGATTGTTTTGGTTTTTTTCTTGTCATATTTTTTGTATGTAGTTACTGAATCACACATTATTTGAGCTTTAAAACTGGAACCGAAATCTCAGCTCCTGAAACGGCCGCGTGTGATTTCAGAGCCCGTCTTCGTCCACATGGACGTGGTTCGGGAGAGCGAGGGCAGCTCCGACGGGGACGACGACAAGGTCTACATGTTCTTCAGCGAGAACGCCGTGGAGTACGACTTCCCCAACAAGCTGATGGTGTCGCGCGTAGCGCGCGTTTGCAAGGTAACCTACACGCCCCCCGCTGCGTGTGGCCGGTCGCTCGTGGTTCGTTCAGCTGGGGCCTGCGTCACCAAGCGGGATTGTGGAGTACGCTACGTGGCCAAAAGAGTGTGGACACCTGACATCCAACGTCTCGTACAAAATCATGGGCATAAATATGGAGTTGGTCCACCCTGTGCTGCTATAACAACCTCCACTCTTCTGGGAAGGCTTTATACTAGATGTTGGGAGGATTGCTGCAGAGATTTGCTTCTGTTCCAGAAGAGCATTAGTGAGGTCGGGCATTGATTGGGAGATTAGGCCTGGCTCCCAGTTGGCTCTCCAATTCATCCCAAAGGTGTTGGATGGGGTTCAGGTCAGTCAGGTTCTTCCACACCGTTCTCGACAAAATCATTTATATGTGGACCTCGCTGTGTGCCCGGGGGCATAGTCATGCTGAAACAGGAAAGAGCCTTCCCCGAACTGTTGGGAGAAGCATAGAATCGCCTAGAATGTGATTGTATGCTGCAGCTTTAGGATTTGCCTTCACTGGAACTGTAAGGGGCCTAGCCCAAACCATGAAAAACTGCAGCAGACCAAGGGCTGTCCAGTTTCTTTTGGTCATATAGTGCAACTATAGTAAACCCTGGAACAGCTCTTTTAACTTCACTCCATGTTCCAGATTTGGCAGGGGTTCCAGGTTTTACTCAGTGCAGTTATCCAGCTAACTCAGTAATCCTGCTTCATGAAACAGGCTCCTGGTGTGAGGCTTAATCTGTACTGCTATGGCAACAGAGTTAAAGATACTGACACAGCCCCCCCCCACCCCCCCCCCCCCACACCTATGCACAGGGGGACGTTGGTGGCCAGCGGACGCTGCAGAGAAGGTGGACCACGTTCTTAAAGGCCCGTCTGGACTGCTCTGTCCCAGAGCCCAGCCTCCCCTACATCGTCCAAGATGTCTTCCTGCTGCAGCACAGCGACTGGCGGAAAAGCATCTTCTACGCCGTGTTCACCCCGCAGTGAGTTATCAGAGCCGAAATGGCGGCTCTTCACGCGCAGTTTCCCTATTTCATAGGGAATCTTCATTTGAGAAATGCGACTGTCACTGATCTGGTGTTCCTGTGGCTTTGACGACAGCACTGAGCCGCTCTGAGCCGCTTTTTGCATACGGGCGGTGGATTTTATTTGCAGAATAATAGGAGAAGTTGCTCTGTTAAAAAAAAAAAAAAAAAAAAAGTTTACTACTAGGCAATCAATTTTGGCCATGTAAAATGACAAGCGAGGCTCTCCTTCACTATCTCACAGGTGTTCTGTCATATGCTGATTGTAAAATGTACTAAATTGATACCCAGGGGTTGCCTAGTCTTATCTGAAAAGGGCCAGTGCGTGTGCACAGATTTTTGATTCACCTGATTCAAATGATTAACTAATCATGGTCTTCAATCAAGACCTTGATAAGTAGAATCAGATAAGATTGGACGATCCTGATTTCAACAGACTGAACAAATAATGGAATGTATGCATTGCTTCGCCCGGTGTTTATTAACTGAGGTCTGACTGTTTCCTGTTACTGGCAAAAGTATTTTTCTGCAGCACTCTGTAGAAATATTGTGTAATATTAAGCAGGTCTTATGCAGTGGTGGTTAAATAATTATTCTATTTTACCCTTACTGAGAATTTTAAATGAAAACTGTAATTTCACCAATATTTAGAACAAAATTCCTCTTTCATATAAAAGTACATTGTGGTTAGCAGATGGATTCATTACAAATACAGAAATTTCTCAGGAGCATTTAGAATTTATCCGCATCAAAAACGGTTTCAAATGCGTGTCACTTGGGTCCAGTCTCTTTTTTTTTTTTTTGCCGAGGGTCAAATCAAGTCCCTCTCTAAGAGGATTATGGGAATGTTTACGTGTACATAATGGTACAGACAGCAAATGCCACAGATGTACAGTGTTGAGAGAAAATACGTTTGTGAATAACGGAGGGGCGGGGGGGTCTTGCTTGTTGTGTGGCAGGGGCTCCTCAAATATGTCAGCGGTGTGCGCGTACAGTGTGACCGCCATCGGAGACGTGTTCTCCAAAGGGCGGTACAAGACGTCCGTCACCGTGGAGACGTCTCACGTGAAGTGGGTGATGTACAGCGGAGAGATACCTGTCCCTCGACCCGGGACGGTGAGTTAACGGTGTGTGTGGTGTGTGCGGTGTGTTCCGTGTGTTTGGTGGGTGCGGTGTGTTCCGTGTGTTTGGTCCGTGCAGTGTGTTCCGTGTGTTTGGTCTGTGCGGTGTGTTCCGTGTGTTTGGTGGGTGCGGTGTGTTCCGTGTGTTTGGTGGGTGCGGTGTGTTCCGTGTGTTTGGTCTGTGCGGTGTGTTCCGTGTGTTTGGTGGGTGCGGTGTGTTCCGTGTGTTCGGTGGGTGCGCTGTGTGCGGTCCATGCGGTGTGTTCTGTGTGTTTGGTCCGTGCGGTGTGTTCTGTGTGTTTGGTCTGTGCGGTGTGTTCCGTGTGTTTGGTGGGTGCGGTGTGTTCCGTGTGTTCGGTGGGTGCGCTGTGTGCGGTCCGTGCGGTGTGTTCTGTGTGTTTGGTCTGTGCGGTGTGTTCCGTGTGTTTGGTGGGTGCGGTGTGTTCGGTGTGTGTGGTGTGTTCCGTGTGTTCGGTGTGTGTGGTGTTCTGTGTGTGTGGTGTGTGCGGTCCGTGCGGTGTGTTCTGTGTGTTTGGTCTGTGCGGTGTGTTCCGTGTGTGCGGTGCATGCGGTGTGTTCCATGTGTTCGGTGGGTGCTCTGTGTTCGGTGTGTGTGGTGTGTGCAGTGTGTGCGGTGCATGTGGTGTGTGTGGTGTGTTCAGTGTATGCGGTGTGTTCCGTGTGTTCGGTGGGTGCGGTGTGTTCGGTCTGTGTGGTCTGTGCGGTGTGTCCAGTGTGTCAAAGAAGAAATTCGGCTTTGGACTCTTACTCCTGCCTAGGCATGGCAAAAACAAAGTCACGTGCGGAGTAAATGACTGTTTTTAACCGTCGGAGCAGTTTGCGGGCTGTTGCTTTAATTGTGCTGTTTGTGAGGTGTTTGACGCAGTGTCACCGATGGCTACGTAAGTCCCTGTTGCTCAGAAAATCCTGCTGAGAATATCTCACGCAGGACATTTTGAATAATTTGACTATTTGCTGTGGCTCATAAGCGCAGTTTTGAGTTTGAAGTTTTTCTCAAATTTTAGAAACTACTTTTTTTTTTTTTAAATTGGGGAAAGAAAAACATGATCAGATTCCTGCAGTGACTGTTTTTGTTTACATATACAGTAATCCAAATAAACTGACTGTACTTATTGAGATCTTTAGCTGTTGAATGTACGTCGCTTTGGATAAAAGCGTCTGCCAAATGAATGTAATGTAATGTAATGAGTGCTTTGTTAGAGCTGGAATGAAAACCTACTAGACGGTAGATTTCCAGGAACAGGATTGTTTACAACTGTTTTTACCCTTTAAGATGCAAGATCGGAAATATGTGATTAGAATCTTCTTAATTGAAAATTCTAAGGCTGATTTAACAATCACTACTGGTAACTGAAATCGATGGAGTTCTAGAACACTGACTCAGAATTAAAAAAAAAAAAAAAAAAAAACATTCCAAAAAACCTTCTCTTCAAAGGGAGTGAGTGCAAGAGTTAAATGGCAAAACTGCATGTCTCAGACAGTAAGCAGGGAGCTTAAATAGCCTACTTGTTTTTGCTATGCCTGTTATGGTGTGAATAGCTGAGGCTCAGAGTGAGTGAAGATGTTTGTGTGCTTTTGCTTGCGGTGCAGTGCATTAACGACGCTGTGAGGAAGCAGGGCATTCAGAGCTCCATGGGGCTGCCGGATAAGACCCTGCAGTTTGTGCGGGACCGGCCCCTGATGGACGAGGCCGTGCGGCCCCTGACGGGGGGGCCCCAGCTGGTGAAGAGGGGCCCGATGTTCACCCGCATCGTCGTGGACCGCGTGACGGCACTGGACGGGCACAGCTACGACGTCATGTTCATCGGCACAGGTGCGCTATCCCAGAATGCTCAGAGGCGATCTCGGAACAATGGCGACAATAGTCTGGGCTGTCCTTCACGTTTCGAAAGGCATAGAGCGAAGGAGACAAGGACGACTTTCATTCTACCTGCTCTGTGGTTATGGAATGCATTTTTGATCACAAAACTAAGGATATTTTCCCCACTTATGTGAACTGAAGGACAAGTTAAATCATAATTTTCTGATTATATTGTGATGTTTCCATTATCATGATTGTTTTTGTCTGAATTTGTTGACACTAAACTCTTTAACTGCTGTCTTGCCAGATCTACCTTGCAAAAGAGATTTTGATCTCAATCAGTCTTTCTTGGTTAAATAAAATAAATATACTTGCACAACCCTCCAGCTTTGTGCCAGTCCTACAGGGGGTGCCATGGAGCAGGTCAGTGACAGTGCATTTGCTGTTTCATTCACAGAGAATGGTTTCGTCCAGAAAGCCGTGAACTACAATGGTGAGATGTTCATCATCGAAGAGGTGCAGCTGCTTCCTGTCCCAGAGCCAATCAAAACCCTCCGGCTCTCTCGTATCACGGTAACACAAAATAAGCTGACTGGGCACTTTGAATAACAGTTCAGATCCAGGGCCTGTACCAGCAAAGCTTTTCATCATACTAATCGTGGAATGTTTTGTTCATACTGGATATGGTTATGATATCAGGACAAATTATGCAGAGGAACAGAGAAACGATAGCACTTTTGCTCATGTAGTCACTACTAATTACGTTCTGTTCCATTTCATTGTGTATTAAGGTTCTTGCAATAAAAACAGTGCATAAATAATGAAGTGTTAAGAAAGGCTGGCCTTTATATCATTGAATAAGAACATTGACTAAAACGAGCACCCCCTGGTGTCTATAAAGTGCATTTCATTATAATTTGCATGAAAAGACAGATTATAAATGAACATTTAATTTTGCCATAAGAGTTATGTATATAACGTATATATTCTGTATTGATGTATTAACTGTTTGCTGTCAGCTCTGATAAATAAATATACCAAAATGGATTTTTAGGGTGGCCTTTATCCATTATTTGTGTAAGCTTTACATAATATAACACATCACTTTGTCGGATTATTATTATTATTATTATTTATTAACTTGAAAATGAGCACAGGTAATTGCTACAGTATATTTACATTACTATACGTTCCCTTTGCTAACTGCGAAGTTTATCTGGGTGTGTGTGTGTGTGATTGTCTCCGGGTGATAAAACTGCAGATCACTTTGTCTCCTGGTCACTTTGTTGAGGAGCTGCAGTGAAAGTGACGTTAAACGAGCCACATTTTTGTTGCGTCAGGGCCAGCTGTACGCGGGATCAGAGACCGCCGCGGTGCAGATGGCGTTGAGCGACTGCAGCCGCTACAGGTCCTGCCAGGACTGCGTGCTCGCCAGAGACCCCTACTGTGCGTGGAACGCCACTGCAGCTCTCTGCACCGCCGTGTCCAGCCGAGACTCAGACAGGTGAGCTACACCGACTACATATGACAGTCAATCCAACCCTGCCGCAGTGAATTCTGGGAGATGTAGGCATGTTTCAAGGCGATAGTGCCTTGCAGAGTCTTTCCAATGAAGCACTCCTACATCTCCCAGAAGTCATTGCAGCCTTGGATTGACCGTCATATGTCCAGACTAGAGTCAACCTCAGGCAGGTACGCTGCACCGGCTGTACATATGACGGTCAGTCCAACCCGGCCGCAATGACTTCTGGGAGATGTAGGAATGCTTCAGGGAGATAGTGTATTGCAGTCTTTCCAATGTTTTCAGTAAATGTTTGGGAAAGCCAAAACATTTGTTATATGAACCTCTTCTGGGAGATTTAATATCTGAGGCTTAGAATCAGGAGCCTCTAACAACGCCTGGGCTGTCTGTTATGATCAATTGACTTTTTTCGTTTGTGAGGCTATTGAAAACACCCAGAGCTGGAGTTCCATTGCTGGTAATTGAAAGTTCTCAATGTTAAGATTTGTTTATTAAGTCTTATTAAGGCTTTTTTTATATAAAGATATGAAATGATTTAACAATGTGTGGATTACAGATGTATCCTTGTATGTGTGTACATATTGTGTTTTATTGAGGCATGTGCACTGTGTGGACTGTGGAAACACATTTCCTCTAGAAGTACACTAAAGAATCTAATCTAAATCTAATCTTACCTCTCTGTCTTTCAGGACCCTGATCCAGAGTTTGAGAGATGGGAACGAATCCCTGTGTCCAGGCTCAGGTATGCTCATAATCGATAAGGGGGGTGTGTGACGTGCACAACCGAGGTAATAAACATTTTTGCCGGCATTTTTTTTGGCATTGTCCAAATATCCCATTTTGGAAAACAAGTGCTACATATAAAATGCATTTTTCTTCTGATTTGAATCCCTGCTACTTCACGTGCATGAGCAGCATCATTAGTCAGTGTGTAATTGCAACTCTGGAAGATCCACGGTTGCAGCTACAGCTGATGCTCTGCGCGGTGCATTAATAGCCTTTGCCTTGCCTTCTCTCTCTGCGCGTCCGTGCTTCAGCGAGTGTGGAGCCCCAGAGCCAGACGCTGATCCCGGGAAACAACATCCTCCTGCAGTGCCGGCCCGACACCAACCTGGCCCAGGTGCTCTGGCTCTTTGACGGCCGACCACTGGGCCCCTCCGACGCCAAGTACTTCTTCTACCACGAGGGCCTGATCGTCCGCCACGCCGCCGCGGCCGACGCCGGCCTCTACACCTGCCAGTCCGTGGAGTGGGCCGGAGGGGCGCGGCACACCAGGACCGTGGCGGCCTACCGGCTGCAGCCCGGAGGCGGGGAGCCGGCGTTACCCCCCACGGATGCCCCGCCCACACAGTCCCCGCCCACAGGCGCCCCACCCCCGGACGCCATGTCCACAAAGGTGCCTGCGAAGGAGGCCTTGACCGTGACCCCCGAACTGCAGGGGGAGGATTCCTCCTTCCTCTTACAGTCGCAGAGCAAGCAGGGCAAGATTATAGCCTTGCAGGTGGCTGTGGCCCTGCTGTCA
Source organism: Anguilla anguilla (assembly GCF_013347855.1). NCBI lineage: Eukaryota > Metazoa > Chordata > Actinopteri > Anguilliformes > Anguillidae > Anguilla > Anguilla anguilla. The sequence continues at coordinate 7,696,487 of NC_049204.1, read as the reverse complement.
CTGCTGCTGGTTGCCCTGGTGACCTGGAACGTGTGCCAGGGGCATTTCCCTTTGCTGAAACGCTATGCGCCCAAGTCCCTGGGGCACGCCGGGGTCCGGCAGACCCAAAACTCCCCTCCGGACTTCACCGTGCGCCAGGTGCCCTTTCAGACCAAGGTGGCCTCCGAGACCAAGCTGCTGGTGACTCCGACGAACTGCAACGCCGGCAACAACCATTCTGGCGACGACTCGACGCAGCCTGTCGCCAATCACAACCTGTCTCCCAGAGTCGTTTCCCCGATGGACGTCTTCAAGTACATTAACGACGAGTCGGAGATCTGATCTCTTCCTGGCGAAATGTTTTCAGGAAATAGGGCAGCTGATTTAAAAAATATATATAAATATATATATATATATATACGTTATATCATTTCACGTGCTGTGTGATGAGGGTTTTATTCAATAGTCTTGGGAAAACCAGCTTGCTGTTTAAAAGTGGGGTGGATGTGCCAATAGAAGGCACTCATCCAGCCATCTGGGCCAGATGGACTCCCCACAGTTCTGAGGGGACACTGTGCTGTAGGAAGTTGTTTCCCAAACTACCTTTGCCTCTGTCTCCCCATAGTAGAAAGCAGTGCATTAGCACCTTTACTACCACACACACACACACACACACATGTGGACGCACGCACGCACACGCACGCATGCATACATGCACGCATACACGGACACACACACACTACACACTGACTGCACAGGTTGTTACTTTTGAATGTACTTTCTCACCCCAAGCAAGAATGACAACCTTACTGTAATGTTGTAAAAAAAAAAAACAAAAAAAAAAACTTTTGTGGTACTAAATACATTTTTAAAAAACCTGTGAAATGTTGTGAAAGTGTGTATTTGTGATTTTTTTGATGATTGTGTATTTGTGAAAGTCCTTTGATAAAATACAACTCATCAAATGTATTAACTGGCTTCATATTAGGGTTTTGTAAATTTGTTGCCCTTGATTTTATGCCAGCTGTTTTTTTTTTTTGTTTGTTTGTTTTAAAAAATATATTTTTGTCATGTTGGAAACTGATATTTCATTGTGCACCCGTGCACCTGTCTCAAAAAAATTCAGAGACAAACACAGCTGAACCTGGGGCGTGTGAGGGATGGAGAGGTGTTTTTTTTTTTTTCAGTACCAGACATCAAATCCCATTATCATTACTACAGTGGATGAAGCATGGTGTTCTGAACAACAACGTATTCATCTATTCAAACAGAGGTTCAAGCTTCAGCAGTCTAACGTCTACTGGCATGCCCTTATGACAACAAAACATCCAAGTATACCCCTGGGCGTACTTGTCAGACATTAGGCTAGGAGTACCTGCATTGCACATCGAGTCTGTGCATTCTGTAGCGAGAATTCGAGACATGACGCGTATCAAATGAATTTCTTTCTTTTCTTTTTTAAAAATTTTTTTTAACGTAGCCTATTTTCACATGAGGGCACGCGAAGTGTGATTAAGGCGAACTAGACATAGTTAGGCCTGCCATTTGTTGCTACGAGAAAGACGTAAATGTCATAAGAAATCTGACGTAGCAATGTAAAGCACTGTTCTAATTTGTCTGGGGTGACCGGACGCCTAACGTTTACGAAGCATCACAGTGCGCCGTGACTAATGGGCTAGCGTTAACAGACTGTTTTTCATGTCTGACATCTGGTGACTGGTGTCCGTGTGGATGGAGCATCTGTGTGCGTCAGGCTTACAACCGATGTCGACCAAGATGAAAAGTCCTTCCTAGCTAGATGGGTTTTCAAAAAAGCAGGCTGTTCGTAAGTTACAGTAACAGTTGAATCACCAGGTAATATAGGCTATGAACAAAACGTTAAATTCAGCGTACCAGCAAATTCGAGAATATTGTGAGTTTGAGGAAAAACATGAATTTAACGTATTTGTTAAATAACTAACGCGAAACTGTTTGCCAACTATCTACCATTTGTGAGCTAGCAGGTGGCAAACTGAACCAAACCATACTAGCGCCTGTAAATCGACACGGCAGCTACCAAACGTAAGCTTCGACTCATTGAGAACTTTAAAAAAAAAACTGGTTAGTCTGCAGCATTTAAATATTTTGTTCGAACAATGTATTGGCATGGTTTATGAGCTATAGTGCTAGCGAGCTCCGCACAATACGCTTTTTTTGTTAACGTGTTAAACTGTACGTATATACAGTACACCTCCTGAGTTGGTGTAGATAGCTAGCTTCTGGACATTTTTTTTCTTAAAAGGATGGGTTTCATAGAAACAGTAACTATGGGGAGCCATTTCTGGCTGCACTCTGACATGGCCACCTGACGTAGCAAACACAAAATATAATCACTGTCCAAACAGCACACTGTTACACTTCACTTGGCGCTTGAAGAGACAAAGGTGTGTATTTTAGATGAACTGGGATTATTAAAGCTGTGGTTATTGAGTTGTATACGAAGGGTTTGATGGAAGAATTTGAAATGTCGGTTCCTTTTTCAAAAGTATTTGAACTGTATTTGGGAAAAGTAGGCTATTTGCTTTTAAGTAATTGTTTAATGTGATCACAAAATACTTTTTCCTGCACTGTATTGGAGAATACATCAAATATATGTATTTTCAAAGACTTGTGTATTTTACCAAGGACTGGCTGTAAATGTGCTTTTGAATAAGGTGCAACTTTGCATTTATCTCAGTAAATTCTTGTTTTAATTATGACATATATTCAGAAATCAGATACAAGTTAATGATGGCGTGCCACTTACAATGAACATTTTAAGGGTGGACTCACTGGACTGATGGCTTCAACCTGATTTTTCTCTTGATCAATTCAATCACATAACCGTATACATATGTTTAAATGTGGCATGAATTAAGCAGTCACGGCAAAATGAATTTCTTGGTATCAAGCCTGTTGTTATATAGTTTATGTCAGAAAAAATGCACACCCTTTGTAACAAGATGCACACCGTCAGATAGGCAGACAAAGAACAAGGGCGCACACTCTTGTTAACGCTGAACAAATTATGTTTATAATTAAAAGAAAAAATGTTTTTGAGACCTCTGCGCTTTTATCAGTCGTGATGCGTGGTGCCACACCTGATCCCCCCTTTCAGGCAAAAATACAAGTTGTTTGTCTGTTCGTATCACCTGATTCACTGTACAGAGGACAGTTTGCATTGTCCAATGATGAGAGACCCAAAGCAGAAGTTCAGTGCAACGGTGAGAGAACTGCGTTTGTAACAACTGAAGGGTTTTGGATTTGATGCTCAGCTGCAGTCATGTACTTTCACCAGGTGCTTCACCCGAAGTGCTTCTGCAAAAATATCCACCTGTATAAATTGCTGCAGTGTAAGAATGTCATCTCTGTAAATCTCTCCGTGCAAGAGTTTCTGCTAAACAGAGAAACGAAAACGAAGAGACAAGAGACTGCCACGTTGTTAGACTGGTACCTTATATCTTTACCACTATATATGACACAAGTTAGTCCTCCATGGGGGTGGGGTGGGGTGCGGGTGGAGGGGGGTGGGGAGATTGGTGCTTCTGTTACCACTTGTTCAGAGACGGTCTTAAGCCTTTCAGCTGGTGAGTTTTACAGTTCTGAGTCCCCTTTGCCTGCTTCTGTGTTGGCAGGACTGTAATATCGATTCAGACGTCAACAATGAGGCATGACTTTAGGTGAAGTGCTGTGGTTCCTCTGTTTGTTTCTGTTTCTCCCCGCTCTGTCTGGGAGTACCAGCGTCCCACGGACAAGCGTACCACATCAGGGTAAGAGTCTGTTCGCCCCTCCTCCTTCCAAAGATTTTTCCTCTCTTGGGAAAAAAAAAATGTTCCTCTGTATAAGTGTGAGATGACATTAAATATTCCATTGCCGTCCCTACATTTTGATTTTAAATTAGTGCTAATAACAGTTCAGATGTAAGAAGGCTTATTCATTTTGATGATGTGAGAATCCTCATTGATTTTGATTGTTTGGTGTAACATACATATTTTCTTATTTAGTCGTACATAGCTCAGGAGGTAAGACCGATTGTCTGGCAGTCGGAGGGTTGTCGGTTCAAACCCTGCCCTGGGCGTGTCGAAGTGTCCTTGAGCAAGACACCTAACCCCTAACTGCTTTGGGGAATGAGAGGCATCAATTGTAAAGCGCTTTGGATAAAAGTGCTATATAAATGCAGTCCATTTACATACATAGTCCATTTATGCATATTTTCCATTTTAATTTAGCATACAACTATCCAGATGCCCTTGTAGAACTTGTATGCCATGATGCAATAAATGCACACCACAAGAAACAGCGATAAATGTACAACAAGCCAAAATTACACAAATTGGACAAGCTGAAAAACAGGGTTAAACAGAACCATGAAAACATTGCCTAAGAAGTGCTCTTAAGAATACTATACTTGACTGCTACTGTTGTAAAGTGAACAGTGGAATTCCTCTTACGGCATACTCTGTCTACACAACCTACTGTTGTTTCCACCCCTTGCATTTAGTTTGAAATGTATTTAATGTAATGGGTATGTGACTGCTGGGCTAGGGTCAGTGTTCATTTCAGGTCAGTCAATGGGGACAATTAATTGAAATTCAATAGGCCTAGAGGAACTGGAAAGGGCCCATTATATTAGATGGGGATTTTTCAGTCAATAAACTGAATTGCAGTTTGCATGTCCTAAACTGACTGAATTGAAAATAAATGAGTGACTACGTGTGACTATTCGTATTTTTAATTTTTTTAATGTATTTATTTTTTTGCTGTTAGATGCTAATATAATACTGTTCAGAGATGAGGGGATCTATAATTACACTACGTTGCTGCTGCGGGAGGACTTGGGTGTGGTGTTCCTAGGGGCTCGGGATGCCGTCTACGCCCTAGATATAAATGACATTTCCAGGAAGACGGCAGAGGTGAGCGGAGCGCGGATCCACCGTCTGATTCCGAACTCCCGGGTCTGCTTCCCGCGGTTTTTTGCGGTCTCGCGCGCGGTTGTCTCATTTTAACCTGACCGTCTTTCGCTGCAGCTTCCGTGGAGCGTCGCGGTGGATGAACGAACGCAGTGCTGGCACAAAGGAAAGCATTTTGAGGTGAGAAGGTACAGTGAGTATATGGTGGGTGGTTGCTGCGTCTGTGCAAACTCTATGGCCACAACTTACCAATGAGTTCCATAGCTGCAATGTCATAAACCAAAGCCACAACTTTGTGTCATTTATCAGGTAATAAGTTATATGTAGTTTCGTCATATTAAATTGGACATCCTTAACCGAGTATACGTTTCTGTCTGTTTTTGTCTAAAACTGCATCATCCTACAATACATAATGTATTAATAAATGCAGGTGTTCTTTGTATATATATGCATTTTAATTTGTCCACTATAAACCATGAAGCAAAAAGGCTATTAAGGGCATGAACGGAACTTTGTGTGCATCATTCTTGGGTTTATAGTAAACGTTTTCTGCAGGGCCGTGAGTGTAATGGTCATACCGTAAACCGAGGGTTGACGAGTCTCCTCCTCGTCGTGTTCTAGACCGAATGCAGAAACTACATACGGGTCCTGCAGAAAGCGGACGATGACAGAATGTATGTGTGCGGCACCAACGCGTTCAGTCCCACCTGTACTTACATGGTAAGTGTTTGTCACCACCTTTATCGTTCAGCTTCAGGGGGACTGCCAATGCCTTCCCGGGCTTGTGAATGAATGCTTTATATTTTGCATATATTTGTAAGGTAAGATAAGGTAATCTTTATTGTCTCCGAGGGGCAATTTGTTGCACAGTCAGCATTAAATACAATCATCATCAACAATCAACACACAAACAATTCACACACAAAAACATAGAATTACATGATGTCATTCAAAAGGCCAATAGCAGCAGGGACAAATGAGTACTTAAATCTATTGGTCCTGCATCTTGGCAGATTATATCTGCGACCAGATGGAAGCAACCTGAACTCACTGAACAAGGGGTGACTGGGGTCAGCAAGGGCTGACTGGGCCTTCTTTGTGGCTCTGATTTTGTGTAGTTGGGAGAGGTCATTTAGATTAGTGCCTGCAATTTCACTGCACATTCTAACAATTCCTTCTAACCTGTTCCTGTTTTTCAAGGTAAGTGACCCAAACCAGCAAATGAAAGAGAAGGTTAGAACAGACTCAATGAAACAAGATTGTATGTGAACATACACTGGCGCCCTCACATGCACGTAGTTTCTGTGAAGTTTAAAGGTGCATGTTTCACAAGGCTTTGGGTGCTCTGATGTTCTGAAGTGCAGATGCGTTAAATTGATGACGGGAAGCCAATCTGCCAACGTTTGCGTTGCATGTCATAAAAATAAACTTGTGACCAAGATGAGTTTTTAATGCTTGACAGATTGATATTAACTAATTATTATTATTATTTTTTTTTAAAGAACGGTTTATTTGTTTCTGTTAAGCACCACTGCCTGCCACAGGGATTTTATCAGTAATGATTTAAATTAAAATACATTATCTGAAGGTGCAATTGCCTGAATTCTTTTAGTTTCCTGCCTTCTATTTGTGAAAATTAATTCCATGCCTATTTTGCTGCCACTTTTGATAGTTCCACTGTGGTAGTTTGGACTAATTGGCTTGGACGCACAGCGCGTGCCGCCGTCTGACGTGTGAATGTCTGGGTGTTTGAACAGACGTATTCCGACGGACGACTGAAGCTGGATGGAGAGCGGGACGCGGGCAAGGGAAGGTGCCCCTTCGACCCGTTCCAGAGGCACTCCTCCCTCATGCTCGGTACGTGCTGTCTTTCCTCGCTCCTGACTCCCTCCTTCCGTGTCCCTCTGTGTGTAACCCGAAAGACGGGAGGTGGATTACCAGTTACGGGGAATGGCTGAGCTCGGTTGCCAGGGTGATGAAAACCTAGCGGCGGCCATTTTGTATTTGGGCCTGGGCGCAGTGTTTGGGAAGGACGGGCTGGCGAGAGAAGTGGGCGGTGGGGCAGCATTGTGGTATAACGGGTAAGGAGCTGGTCTTGTAACCTAAAGGTCACAGGTTCGATTCCTGGGTGGGACAGTGCTGCCGTACCCCTGAACAAGGCACGTAAGCTGCACTGCTTCAGAATAAATCCAGCTGTATAAATGGTAATAAATGTAAATTCTATGTAAAAAAAAAAAAAAGTTAGTGTAAGTCGCTCTGGATAAGAGCATCTGCTAAATGCCTGTAATGTAAAGGGTGTTTAATAGAATATGTGGTAGTATGGGTACAGGATGAACTAACTTGGCACACAGACCAGACCGTGTACAAGTTATTATTTGAAGTACTTTAACCCCTGAGAGGCCAGTAAAATTCCTGCGCATTACTGACAGTTTCAAAAGAAACGTCTGTTCTCACCAGCATTAAGAACAAAGTTCTTTTTAAATATGATATGTGTGTGTTGGTTAGCAAAATTATTCCCTCACACATTCTCAGGGATTTGCAGGAGTGTTTTCAGATTAGATGTTCACCTAAGGATTTAAAAGTACTTCAGCCATGTGTTTGTCCTAGGGTTTGGTACAATCCCAAGATCAACAAAACCCTTCTAGTATTACACGACTTTTCTGAGAGTGTTGAGATGACTTTTGTCTTCGTTGCTGAGCTTTGAGGGTGCTCCGGGTCCCAGTTCTGATCTTACGGTATCCCATAATCCCTCTTGTTTTAGACGGGGACCTGTACTCCGCTGGCGCCGTTAACTTCATGGGCTTTGATCTTGCTTTAACGCGCACGCCCCTCCGCTCGCTGTCCGCCAATCCGACGCTGCGTACTTACGAATCCACGTACACCCTCAATGGTAAGACCTCTCTAATTCCCTGTACACCAAAGTCCATTAAGTCTTGAGAAAATAGAATGATTTGACGCATTTCTTGAATTCGGATGATCTGCATTATTGAAGTGTTTGGAATAATAATATTGCCTTAAAATATTCAGTAGATTATTCAAATGTATTGTACATTTATTATAGAATGTGCAGGTATGGTAGAAATAGCAGTAAAAGTGTGGAGCCTTGCAGCATTTATTGCTCAATAGCACCACCTCTGGTCTGGAGTACCTGCTATTTGACGATATTGACAATCATGGGATGGAGCATCAAAATCTGTGTGTAGACTGAGGGAGTGGGGAAAGGCATTTTTTTAAATTTTGGTGTCGGATTTCAGAGCCCGTCTTTGTCCACATGGACGTGGTTCGGGAGAGCGGAGGCAGTTTTGAGGGGGACGACGACAAGGTCTACATGTTCTTCAGCGAGAACGCAGTGGAGTACGACTTCCCCAGGGGGCTTGTGGTGTCACGCGTCGCCCGCGTTTGCAAGGTAACCTGTAACTGCAGGGACACTTGCGCTCCAGTTACACTCATATGCACTTCTAGCGGTCCACTGCTAAGGCTGCTTAACTGCTCTGCTAAAGAGGAATTCATCTGTAGAGCGGTGCTTAGCACAGTATCCTCTTCACCCCCTGGTGACCTGAAATTGAGCCTCGCCTCTTCCCTGCCGAGTTTGTTACGATATGATTTCTGTATAGCCGATGTATTGGTATATGGTCAAGACTACAGTTTGCCCTGGGTCGATGGTATCCCAGGGCTAACTCAGTTAACCCTTTAACCCTTTAAGGTGTGAGATCACAAATATGTGATTGGAATGTTCTTAACTGAACATGCTAATGCTGATGTGACAATCACTACTTGTAACTGGAAGCAATGGAGTTCTAGAACAGTGGTTCTCAGACTTCTCCTCGAGGGACCTCCAGCCGTATTTGATGTGTTCTGTCTCAAACGCAAGTTGGAACACCTCAAATACCTGGCTGGGGGCCCCTGAAGAGAGGTTTCAGAACCACTGTTCTAGAACACTGACAAAAAAAACCTACTCTTCTTAATTAAGGGTTTAATTACAAAAAACCCTGATTGTGTGCAAGGGGGACTTGGGTGGACATCGGATGCTGAACAAGAGGTGGACGACATTCTTGAAGGCCCATCTTGAATGCCTCGGCCCCGGGCCCAGCCTTCCCTACATCGTCCAAGATGTCTTCCTGCTTCAGCACAGCAACTGGAGAAAAAGCATCTTCTACGGCGTTTTCTCCCCACAGTGAGTAACTCCTGTCAGTCTTCATGTCGGCCAATCAGATGAGATGAGAGGGCTCTGTATTATGTAGGTAATTCTCACCATGATAGCACTGTTTACAGCCAGTGTTGAGGAAACTACTCTGAAAGCGTTGTTGTAAAAACTACCATTTACTTTACTCAGAAAGTCATTGACAGCTGCAGCCAAGCTACCCTAAAGAGAAATGTAGCTTGTAAAACTCAAAACGACTCAAAAAATATAGTTCAAACTACTTTGTAAATAAAATTTTAAACTTCATGCACATGTGGAGAATCACTGTACTGCTCAGTGGGGAGAACCAGCAATGTGGCTATTGTGATACAAGACCTGGGACACCAGGTGAGGGCAAAATCTGGCCAATCATTGACAAGCAATCAGCAATTAGCTAACAGGTACAAGAGAAAGCCAGCATTACTATCAACCTTCAGTGCCAGATTGTGATGGATATTAGTATTGACATTGTACTGCATTTATATAGTACTGTAGTATAAGTGTCTAGGTCAGTGAGGCTCGAATCTGGCACTGAAATTCGGTAGTAATGCTGGCTTTCTTCTGTACCTGATTGCTAATTGCAGATTGCTTGTCACTGATTGGCCAGATTTTCCCCTCACCGTGTGTCCCAGGTCTAAACTGGTCCCTGATTGGAGGGGGAGGATGAACACCCAGCAGTACCACTGGCCCCTGAGGGCCACCACATTTGAGGGTCCCTGGTCTATGGGGGTGAGGAACATAAGCCTGTGAATAACGGGGGGGGTCTTGCTTGTCGTGTGGCAGGGGCTCTTCGGACCTGTCGGCGGTGTGCGCGTACAGCGCGGCCGCCGTCCGAGACGTCTTCTCCAACGGGAGGTACAAGGTGCCAATCAGAGACACCGCTCCCGCGAGGTGGGCGACGGACTACGGAGACGCGCCTGACCCCCGCCCCGGAGCCGTGAGTCATCAGAACACCGAGGCAGCGTTCCGCTGCCGGAGCACGGACTGGACGCCGAACACCTGTGCATGTTATATGAGATTACAGGATGTCTCCAATTAGGGAAAAAAAAATACAAAATGTGTATTCGGCTGAAACATACTGCAAGGTTGGGGATCAATTTGATTTCAATTCAGCCGATTCAAGAAACGGATCAAAATTAGAAACGTAAATTGTGTTATGGGGATTTGTTTGCAATTTACCAGTTGGAATTTGAATTGCATCTCCTTAACTTGACTGTTATTGAAATGGGACGGACCCCAGGCCTGGTCGAAGCCTTCCTTTGCGTTATGTAAATGAGGTTAATGAGCTCGGTAGATAAAGTGAGTGAAGATGTTTGTGTGCTTTTGCTTGCGGTGCAGTGCATTAACGACGCTGTGAGGAAGCAGGGCATTCAGAGCTCCATGGGGCTGCCGGATAAGACCCTGCAGTTTGTGCGGGACCGGCCCCTGATGGACGAGGCCGTGCGGCCCCTGACGGGGGGGCCCCAGCTGGCGAAGAGGGGCCCGATGTTCACCCGCATCGTCGTGGACCGCGTGACGGCCCTGGACGGGCACAGCTACGACGTCATGTTCGTCGGCACAGGTGCACTGTCCCAACCCCTGGAGCTGTGTCCCAGGGCATCACACCAGACCTGGGTCAAATGCTTCATCTGAAATACTTGAACCATTTAGACCATGGCTGTTCATCTCTGTTCCTGGAGATCCACTGTCCTGTAGGCTAAGTTGGGTAAGTTGGCACACCTGACTGTACTAATCAGCAGCTCAGTGAGATCTCTAGTTGAATGAAGTGTGCTCTCTTGGGTGTGGAGTGGAAACCTACGGGTTGGTGGTGGATCTCCAGGAACAGGATTACGAACAATTAAAAAACATCTATTTTTACCAGTGTTCACCAAAAATAATTTTCTCTCATATGATTGTAAGCTTTGTTGGTTGAACTTGTGTTATTCTCAGGGACCCATTGTACCAGCATCTAAAGAGTTAAAGTGTTTAAAATGCATATTTGAACCGGGCCTGGAATGCACTGTGGAGCAGGTCAGTGACAGTGCATCTGCCGTTTTATTCGCAGAGAATGGGTTTGTGCAGAAAGCTGTGAACTACGATGGCGAGATGTTCATCATCGAGGAGGTGCAGCTGCTTCCTGTCCCGGAGCCAATCAAAACCCTCCGGCTCTCTCGCGTCACGGTAACACCAAGACGACCCAATAATATTTATTCTTTATAAGTTGTCTTCCCCCCACCAAAAACTTGACCAGTCAGCATGGCCATTTCTTGGGTGATTATTACAATGGGTTTCAATGGAGAGGAAGAAAGAATAGCCTTACCAGACCTATGGGTAGTTTGCTCTATTGTGCAAATGTAATAACATGGGTCTGTCTCCCAGGCTGAGTTTGCCGCGTTTTTGTTGCGTCAGGGCCAGCTGTACGCGGGATCAGAGACCGCCGCGGTGCAGATGGCGTTGAGCGACTGCAGCCGCTACAGGTCCTGCCAGGACTGCGTGCTCGCCAGAGACCCCTACTGTGCGTGGAGCGCCACTGCAGCTCTCTGCACCGCTGTGTCCAGCCGAGACTCAGACAGGTGAGCTACACCGACTACATATGACAGTCAATCCAACCTGGCCGCAATGACTTCTGGGAGATGTAGGAGTGCTTCAGGGATTTTGTTGAGTGTATTGCAGAGTGTTTCCAATGTTTTCAATCCAGTTGTACACATGATTACATCCTCAATGAAATTTTTTATGGCTAATGAAAACTCAAGTCCATTAAAAGTTCATTGCTATTGGCAGTATGTCACATGTGACATTTTGTAATTTTGTGATCGTAGGCTGAGAGCCAATACCAGAGGCTGTGGTCGTTGGAAAAGATATGCAGTGTTATTTAAGAGATTCTGTGAGTGACTCACTTGTTTTTCAGGAGCCTTATTCAGAGTTTGAAAGATGCAGATGTCTCCATGTGTCCAAACTTAGGTATGTTGATATACTCGAATTAACAAAACATCCATCCACCCATCCATTATCTATACCTGTTTATCCTGGTCAGGGTTGCGGCGGGTACTGGAGCCTATCCCAGCGTGCATTGGGCGAGAGGCATATATATAGGAATACATAGGCTACCAACCTATCGCAGGGCACACACACCATTCACTCACACACTCATACCTATGGGCAATTTCACCAGTCTGCAGTTAACCTACCTGCATGTCTTTGGACTGAGGGAGCGGAATTACAAAACATGCTTAAACATATTTTGTACCCTGAAAAATGTGAATCAGATGTTGTTTGCCTCAAAAATGAATTCTTCCTCTATTTAAAAAAGATTCAGGCTACAACTAAGTGCATTGACAGTATGATTCATTGTAAACTCTGGGATTAAGTTGCATAATGTGAAAGTTATTTAGATACTGTGCACAGTACATTGATACCCTGAGTGTCTGTGCTTCAGCGAGCGTGGAGCCCCAGAGCCAGACGCTGATCCCGGGGAACAACATCCTCCTGCAGTGCCGGCCCGACACCAACCTGGCCCAGGTGCTCTGGCTCTTTGACGGCCGGCCGCTGGGCCCCTCCGACGCCAAGTACTTCTTCTACCGTGAGGGCCTGATCGTCCGCCACGCCGCCGCGGCCGACGCCGGCCTCTACACCTGCCAGTCCGTGGAGTGGGTCGGAGGGGCGCGGCACGCCAGGACTGCGGCGGCCTACCGGCTGCAGTTACCCTCTACAGATGCCCCGCCCACAGGTGCCCTGCCCACAAAGGCCCCGCCCACAGAGGCCCTGCCAACACATGCCCCGCCCACAGAGGCCCCGCCAACACGTGCCCCGCCCACAGGGCCTCAGCGGGGAGAAGTGACAGCCCTGGAGGTGTCGGTGGCTGTGCTGTCCCTCCTGCTGGTGTCCCTGCTCCTCTTTAACGTTTGGCGAGGGCACCTCCCGCTGGCAGGCTGCCGGAAGGCTGTGCGGCGCTGTAGGCCCAAAGGTGCGCAGATACGGCCGCTCGATATCAACACTCCACCGGCAGCCCTGCCTGGCCACACGTTCCTCTCTCAGACGCCTGCATTTATTAACGTTCCGGAGTAGCCTTCATGGACAAAATAGTGGTAAAAAACATATATCATATTTTAAACTGTTAGTAGAAGGAAGGGAATAATAATAATAAATAAATAAAAATAAAACACATCAGCAGGTCTTCTTCCCGCCTTTAAGTTAATGAAGTAAATTAAATCCCAGTGTTCTTCTTTTGTAACATCTTGCCACATGGTTTTAATATCAGACTTCACGTAAACCATGAAAAACAAAATGAATAATTTATCACAGAATCCATGGTACTCCACATTGGTCAGCCTAGCAAACCTCATGAGCATGTATAATCTTATTGTAAATAAATAAAACAAAAAAAAAACTTTAAAAACTTCTGATTTCTGAAAGGCGTATGTGTTCCTTCATAACTCATTGCTCTTCTACAGCACACTGTAGTGGAGATAAAGACTTTACACTCCTTTATAAATGACAGCAGACTTTGTTCGTATGCATTCTCTTTATTACATCATCTGGTTAAAAAGCTATGGACAAGGACAAAACTGAAATACTGAAATAACGGAAATGATTTCATGTACATCTAGACAAAGCAGTTAATTACCGTCTAAACGACAATTAAAAATGAAATTAGGCAGAAACGCACATCTTTGGATCTTAATCCACCCCGGTTTGAAGTGCAGACACCAACTCTTTTGGAAACCAAATTGACAGACAGCACGGACTGAGGAAAACGCCTTTTATTACAGAGCGGCAAAAATGAAATGATGACAATTGGCCACCGGACCCTTTGCACTTCCATACGCAGATCACGGTGCGAGCGGCCCCTGGTGTGTCCGTTAGTTCGGCTACGTTTGATCTTTCTTTAACGTTACTGCGCATACATTATTTTACTTATTTTACATCACTTACATCACTCAGAATGTGCAAACTTCCATTTGCTGTCAACCAGGTGCCACATACTAGCATCTCAAGACGTTTGGGTGGTGCTGGTTCTTCGCTCCCCCTCCCTGCTGCGTGTAAAGTAGGCGTTCCTCACTCCTGGTCCCGGAGAGCCCCTGAGTCTGCTGGTTTTTTCGTTTTCGCCCTTAAGATGAGCGACGGATTCGGGCCCGAAAACCCGGGGCGACCCGAGTCAGCCGTGTAATCGACCGCTTTGACTGCTCAATCGCTGTGCTACTCCAGAGCTGTGGAAGAAGCCAGCAGACCCTGGTGACTCTCCAGGAGCAGGAGGTGAATGTGGGTTTGAAAGGGTAGACAGAGCTCTCTGACTGACCTTACAGTGTCTGCAGTGCATGTTGAAGAGTACTGTCATATGAGGAGGTAGGTTACTGTTCTGACTTTTAAGCTCAGGGCGGGACTATCCTCTGCTCCACAGCTCCACAAATCATCTATCACCACTAATCACATACAGCCTCGACACACTTGATGTTTTGGGGTATGTACCTCCATAGGTTAGAATCAACAAAATCTACATTTCCTTCTTTAACATACGTTCATAAATTAGCGCATTCCATGTCGGGTATCGAAAGCTGGCCTTGGGCTTAGGGTAAGGTTACATTTATATGCCGTGATTCGTTTTCGAGTGTTTGAGCACAGCTTTAAAAATATGATTTACTAGGATATTGAAGAAAGCAAATACTGATGGCTGGGTAGTGATATTCATATTGATTAATGAAAACTTATTTTTTTACTTTGGCTGTGTAGAACTGTTGGTTAACTGTGTGAACTGTTGGCTAGTTGTGTCGACTGTTGGGTAGCTAACTGCTGGTTACTTGTGTGAACTATTGGTTTGCCGCGTGAACCGCTGGTTAGCTGTGTGAATGGTTGGTTAGCTGTGTGAACCATTTTTCATCCCTATGAACTGTTGGTTGGCTTTGTGAACCGTTGGCGCGCCGAGTGAACTGTTCACCCCAGGAGCAGCTGTGCAAGAGAGATAAAAGTGCTGCATGGGTAATAAATTAATATAACATTTAGCAACGGGTAAAATAAAAAGGTAGCTTAACTGACAGATTCACCCTCACGGTTAGCTCCTCATGCTCAGTATATACGCTATGAATCAGACAACCCAGCCAACAAGCAGCTCACATTCTGTTGGAGGGGGGTTGTGTTTGTGCATCGCTCAGAGCAGTAGGACACACGTATACAATCACACAAATGTGCATTACCCACAATCCCTCCTGCTGACCCATCTCCTTTTTCTCTGAGCAGTTTTCTTTCCGAGCAGAGCAAAGCAGGAATAATGGTGTTGCGTGGCTGCAGTGCGGTGTTCTTTTTCCTGCACCTGTATTACCATGAGCTGGGCGTGGGACGGCCCATGTGGGACGCCCCGTGTGGTGTTAATTCGGCAGCGCTGAAGACTGTGGCTGTGGTCCTGTATTCACAGTGCTGATGAGAATCGTGGACAGGTAGGCCAGAACACCCCACCTGCCCCGCCCCGCCCTGCCAACCCCATCCCGCAGCCACACAGGGGTCAAAGTTCAAGAAGCGCTCCAGCCATTCACAGTGCAGTTACAGCGCATTAATATCCCCGCCAGCGCTTCTGAGCCTTTCAAACTGAGGGGTGAAGGGGGTGGGGAGAGGAGGTTGGGTGAGAATGGAGGAGCGGTAGGGGAGGTGAGGGGGTGGCGCAAGGGAGGGAGGGGGGGTGTCGAGGCGTGGGGGGGGGTGCAGGGGGGGAGGTACGAGGGGGGGGGGGGGGGGGGCGCCGCGCAGGCTGCTCAG
>NC_049204.1:7650677-7675677 GCF_013347855.1 Anguilla anguilla | reverse complement strand
ATATTTATCACAAATGGCATGGGTGGCTGAAAACTCCTTTAGGTAGTCATGCGTAATATACAAGCTGCACCACGGCAGCTAATAAAATGTAGCACTTTTTCTCAGCCAAGAAAAGGCTTGGGAAGCTCAACTTATTTTCCTCCAGTTTATGATTCTAAGGCAGCATGTGTCTCTCCTTCCATTGAACTGATGGCCTGACAATTCGATCCTGCTCCTACACCCTCACATCTTTATCGTAAACAAAGGCCAGATAGGCTCCACATTGAACTGGCTCAGCATGGAAAATGTATACATTTATAGCATATCATAATTAACTATGTCCCTATTGTATTTCATTTGTTTGTTTGACATTTAAAAAAAAAAAGTTTTATATATATATATATATATCCTCAGCCAAGGTAACTGATGCATGCATAAAAATGATTGAGAATAACCAAAAGGTTTATTTCCACTGTTCAGCATACATGGAAAATGGGTGGAAAGAATGCATTAGGCACATGCATAAGAAAAACACAACACACGTCTTGTGCTGAATTATTACAGTTATGCCATTTGTCCTTGTGTTGTGATTATTAGGGCACTGTGTCCAGCTATGCGATACCTACCATGAGAATGGCTTCCTTTATATGCACCTCCCTTTCGCTCTTTGTTAAGGTGGCTCCGGTGAGGGGACACGTGAAGTACACTCCCGACACTGAGAAACTGGCGGGATCCTTAACTGGCACCTTGGAACCCTGCGACAGGAATGACATCACAAATGGGTTTCTCGGCTGAGGATTATTTAGAGACAAGTGTTCTGGCAAATTAATCTGCATCAGTACTTCCTTGCCTCTGTTGCCAGTTTTTGATCAGACGCCATTGCTGAAGCTTCTGCCTCAAGCTCTTTCTTCACTGAGAGAGAGAGAGAGACATTAGTTGATTTCAGAATCAAGAGTGTGGGCATAATACATGATGTAATGTTCCCAGAAAACAGTCTTATGTGTAAGAAGAGCAAGCTGTGTGCTGTTTCAGTTCACTGCACAGGTACAGTTAATCACTGTCAGGACCGATACAGAACATTGCAGTATCTGCACCATGCATCCCACTGTGAGTATATCCGCAAAATACACAACTGTGGACCATATTCTAGCCAATTCCATGGCTCCTGCTGCAATCTGCACCTTTACAATGGTGTCACGAACAGCATCATATACATGGATTCAAGTGTGTTGCACTAATTATCCACCTGCTCCATAAAACACCCTAGTCCACTGCACTTAACAAATGTACGCGTATGCACTACACATTACATCGGTCTAGTCGGACGGACGTTTCCTGACATTTCAGTTTAAGTATCTTTGTTAAAGGCACAAGATTTGCCCGCGAACAGGACTTGGACCTACAGCCTATTTTTGGTTATAGGTGAAGTTTTGTAGCCACCACGCCAGACTGCTTGTCTCACCCTGAAGGCGAATGGCATCCTGCGACGTCTGTAAGCGGGGGCGAGGCTGCTGCTCAATCCTCGCTAGAGCTGCCGCCCCGGCTCTCTGCGCTCCATCTGTGGGCGCGTGGCGGGACTTCGCTGGGGCGCTGTTCTGCGCCACTGGGCGATTGGAGCTCCACGGGGACAAGGGGAAGACATGTCACATTTTAGCGCTTGGTACAACATTACGATACACGCTACAAAAATCCAAGAACCACACGTTCACTGTACGACATCGGTGCCTGATTCACTGTGCTAGCTACAAATTTCGAAGCCCAGTGAATCCCAATGGTCGTCCCAACCATGGATTAGAGCAGACCGCTAATGCAGGTCATTCTTAGCTGCTAATTCCCCTGGCGGCTGTCTTCACTGTAAACGGCTCAACACAATCACTGACACAGTAATGATCCCTACAACTGCGGAAACAAATCATGTACGAGCTGTTAGAATAGAGCTTCTACATGCCACGCCAGTGAATTAATAACAGATTTGCAATAGAAAACAGCCAACATCAATTCACACTGAAAAACAGCTAACGTTACATATATTCGTATAATGGCTAACTAAAGCATACGTCTGATTTTAAGAGTTACATCCTCAACCATGTAAACAATCAGCCGCAATCAGGACAATAACACCCTACCAGCAACCTTTTGCTAAGCCACTAACAACTGCTGGTAAAGTTTGTTCACCTGGTATCTTCCGTTAGTTTCTTCCCTGGTCCAGCTGACTTGAACTTAATGTCTTTCTTGAAGTCGTCAAAGAACTTCTTCATGTCGGTTTGTTATAGCGAAAAAAATGAAAGGGAAACGAGTTATAAATGATAGGTAGAGAAAGAGAAGATAGCGACTGACAGCTGAGGGCGAGATACCCGTGTTTACATCTCGAGACTAATCGGAATAAGGAAGCGAACTGACCGGAAACAGTACATTAGATTTAATCAAATGATCATTCACACAGTACAGCGACCCCATTCGCTCAGGTAGTGTAATAGCAGGAATTCAATGCAATAGCATTCCTCGGAACTATCCAGGTGTCTATTTGCAGTGTGTATTATTAGCTACACAATAATTCACGCGAATAAAGAATCGAATAAAATAGGCCAAGATAATTTATGCATGCATTATACATACACAGCAGGGGAAAGCATACATACAAACCTAACAGAAATAAAGTTAATACATTTTAATGCAGTACAGCACATGGTGTTACATAATAAACCTATTTGTCAAGTTCCTCAAATTTGTTCAGACCTGGGCAAAAGTGCTTTTAAATTTTCTGCCCCTCTAACCTTGAATGTACTACATAAGGAACTGAAACTTGACACTGTTTTAACTCTTGGTCATTTTAAGTCTTTGATTTCAACCATGATTCCAATAAATTTTTTTGTTTTTAATAATTGTCCTTGTTAACTTTTATTATTTACATTATTTATTTTATAGCTATATTATTACTTTATTTTATTGTGTTGTTCTTTTAACTTATTCTTTTATTTTTAAATGATTTTTTAAACTGTTTTTATTATTGTTGTTTTAATTGTGTTTTATAATCTTGGCACCATTGTAAACGAGGGCTAGTTTCCTCAATATGTTTACCGAGAATGAAAGAAAGGTTGACTGATTGAACCAATTACAAGGAGACCA
Organism: Anguilla anguilla; assembly: GCF_013347855.1. Taxonomy (NCBI): domain Eukaryota; kingdom Metazoa; phylum Chordata; class Actinopteri; order Anguilliformes; family Anguillidae; genus Anguilla; species Anguilla anguilla. The sequence goes on along the minus strand of NC_049204.1, from coordinate 7,672,572 downwards.
GGAAAAGCATTCCAGAATAGAGAGGCAAGGGAACAGAAAGCAGCAACCTCGTTTTATAATGGAGTCTATGGTTTACAGAGCTGCCTGCATGATAAGATAAGATATACTTTTATTGAATTCTGCGTGGTAATTTTGTCCTCTGCATTTAATCCATCCTAGCTACTGTAGGAACAGTGGGCACCCACAGTGCAGTACCCAGGGACAAACTGAGAGTAGTGCCTTGGTTAAGGGCAGCGGCAGGAGTATCCTTAACCTGACATACATATCTTTTGGTGTGGAAGGAAACAGGCGTATCCAGAGAAAGCCCGCACAAACACAGGAAGAACATGCACACTCCTCACAGAGAGGTCCTGGCCGGTCAGTACTTGAACCCAGAGTCTCCTTCTTGCGAGGCCAGTGCCACCATGATGGGTTCTGAAAGGCAAGGAACTAATATGGATAGACAGCGTCAGAGTGCAATAAAATATTACAAGTCAGACAATATTACAGCAGCTTGAAGTTGGTCATCATAAGTCTGTAATAGAATTTAAAATCCATTTCAATTTGTCAGCCGTGGCAAAGTTGATGGAACACGTGTGCTGTGAGCAGATTTTACGGGTCCTGGTAAGATTCCTGGTACTAGTCTTATGTGCAAGCTGTTGACTACATATTGGTTTGGTGGGAAGAACACAGAAATGTATGACTATGTCAGTGTACTACTGGTTAGTTCACTGATGCAGTTATTGTAGCTATTGTCTGTGTTAAGTAACTAATAAGTCCTAGAGAATATTAAGTCATGGAGGTTGTCAGGTAGCAATATTGATCTCAGTGTAGACGCTTTTTATTTGGTGAAGGAATGATGGTTTAGAGATGTAACTGAACCAAACACCAGCTGACAGCAAGGAGTCATACTTCACTCGGAGGTGGTTGTCAAAAGAAGAGAAAGGGACTGAAAGTCCATTGCCGGTAGCAGAGATATTTCTACAGCTACATGATGTGGAGTGCCGCAGTTTCTACGGTTTAATTTGAGGCAGTGATAGGTTAAGGACTCAGGTGAACTTACGCAAATGAATGCAAGTGTTGTGTAAAAGATGCAGTAAACAAGTTGCATTTCTGTGGGATGCAACATACACACTTTTCACAAGTAGAGTTCAGAATGCTGGTTTAGCAAGCGAATTTTACTCATTTAAAGCATATTGTGTAAGACAAAATTTTAAACATTTTGGCATGCAAAGTAAATACGCTCTCATTCAATAGCAAGACAGGAAAATCGCTTCGGTCGATAACACGATAAGTGTAATTGGTTGTAAATATATAGTGACAGGCTATTTACCCAATGCATGACCGAAAAGTGGGAGGAACTTCCGTTCTGAAAGGCAGAGTTGGCGGAAGTTACTCTTCAGCCCAACCGCCTTCTCGCTCAGAGGTGTGTGCTGTTAAACAGGTCTCGTGTTGGCCTGTAACCCGGGGACAACAGGACGTGGAAAGTAAGGAGTATAGAGAAGAGAGAGCGCGTGGAAAAACAGAAAAATGCCGCACAATTTCCAACCAGGGGACCTAGTGTTCGCCAAAATGAAGGGATACCCCCACTGGCCAGCCCGGGTAAGCTAGCTCCTCAGAAACAAGGGTGGGCGGTAGAGAGACACTGAGGACGATTCGTTATTCGTCCAGGAGAGTGGCACTGGCATACAGTAACACTAGCTAGCTTGGAGGTATCCGGCTGCGATGCACAGAGAAATAGTCCGGTGGTCCTGCTGTATATTTTTTGTTGGAATGTATAAATGAAGCAATCTATATACACGCGTACCTGTGCACGTCCTAGTGGTTTTGTTGTGTGGACTTCATTTATGTATACTCTACGTTGTATGTGGCTATGCTCGACTTCTAGAAGTTACTGGCAGATATGTAGATTGCTTTCATTTATAGTTCCCGTCGTTAACTATGGTCGGTCGTTGCTTGGACTTTTCCCCTCCGTAAATGACACGCCAGAACGTTGAAAACGCATCACTGCTGCCCTAACGTGGCGTTTAGTTAGCTAGTTAACTGTGTTTCCAGGTTAGATGTTTTTTTGAAACCAAGTTGATCAGCCACTATTCCTTACTTTTAACTTTGTGAAACGACGGTGTTCTGCTTCACTAGCCACCTGAAGTTGCTATTTTGGTGCAGGTATGCATGCATCCTCTTGAATGTCTTAACACGTGACCTATTAATTGCTTTTTTTTGGGTGCTTTGTGTTCATTCTCTAAGTGGAGTTTAAATAACTCAGTATAGCACACAGGATCATCTAACGATATAATTTGGAGGGCGCAAAGTTGTCATGAGTTTTGTTGCTGTCTGTATACGAGAGTGTCTTGCCGTTTTGTTTTTCTATATCACCTGTTTACAAACAATATCTATTCGGCATGTAACCTGATTTTCCTCAAATGATATAAGTTGTTTAAAACGAGTGATGGTGTTGTTTTAAAAAAGAAACAAAAAACAGTATTTCTGTTCTAAATGAATCGACACAAGGATACTCCTGTCATATTTCTTAAGGGTGTGCTTACTGGATAAAGAAATGGATTCTAGCCGTTCTAGTTTGTGAGAGAATTGTGATGTCATAGGCATAAGTGCCTGACTCCAACCTCATACTGATGACGTGATGGATGTCTCCTTGGTTACTTGAACTGATTTGTTGTGGTGATTGGCCTACAGACTGCTGTATTTGTTGCCTGTGGGGTTGGTTCGTCACAAATGGATCATTTCATTTCACCACGTGCCTTATCATTTCAGTAAAGTTCTATGATCAGTCATGAGATATGAAGTTCTAGGGTTGGTTATGAGGTCCAACAGTAATTGTGACAGGGCTTTCTCTGTGGCTGCTCCCTCTCTTTGGAATGCTCTTCCAATGAACATCGAGGAAGTAGAGAGTGTTGAAATTTTTATGTCCTTACTGAAGAACCACCTCTTCAGCATAAGCTACGCTTAGCTTCACTTTTGCCTCACTTTGTGCGTTTGTTGTTTGTGTTTATATATTTTGTACTCCCTTCTGTTCTGCATTGCTGTCCTGTGTATATGTTTTGCCTTCCGTATCTGCTGTACTTACAGTTTTTACCCTTTTAACTTCAAGCGACCTTGGGCTCCGGAAAGGCGCTATATAAATAAAAATGATCATTATTATGAACCGTTTTCCCGCTGTCATTGTGTGTGTTTCTCACTCAGATTGAGGACGTGGCCGACGGGGCAGTGAAGCCTCCTCCCAATAAAGTCCCCATCTTTTTCTTTGGGACCCACGAAACGTGAGTGCTGCTGCTAATGACATCACTTCCTGGGAATAACTGCATCACGTGACTACATGCACTGACTGTCCAATTAATTTACATTTACAGTGGACACTAACTGTAGCAAAATCTCAGTAATGGGCCGTGATCAACACCTCAGGAAGTAGTCTTTTTCTTCACTGAACTTTTTTTCCATTGTGAAAATGCAATTCAAACCATTTCCGGCTATTTCGTCTTGTTTATTTTTTTTGATTGGCTGAATGTATTGAATTTTTATTTCCCTGTGATGCAGTGAACCCATTTAGCATGCACAGTTTCCTATTTCGTATATATTTGTTCTTTCACATTAGCGCAAGATAGTGTTTCGTTTCTGCCCCACAATATGGATACATTTCTGAATCATGGTAAATGGTAAATGGACTGCATTTATATAGCGCTTTTATCCAAAGTGCTTTACAATTGATGCCTCTCATTCGCCAGAGCAGTTAGGGGTTAGGTGTCTTGCTCAAGGACACTTCGACATGCCCAGGGCGGGGTTTGAACCGGCAACCCTCCGACTGCCAGACAATCGGTCTTACCTCCTGAGCTATATCGCCCCATGGAGCGATATAGCTCAGAATCATGGAGTTTGAATTTTTGTTCTGACTCTATGATTTTGCATGCACCTGACATGTAAGCCGCATTTACGCTGAGTTAATTCTGCGTGGTGAATAATGACATTGTAATCCACATTTGTCTGTTCATTAAGTAGCAGTACATTTTGGCTGGACCTCATTTTGTTTGTACGTCCTCATGCGACATAAAATTAATAATGAAAAATAATTTTAAAAAATCATTTGTTTTGAGAAATATACTCTGACGCCAAGCATTCACGTCTGTCGAAAGCAGGGCTAGTTGTATTTCCATCAAGCACAGAATTTCTTTGAGTAAGATGGCTGATCCTTTCTTGGTTAGCCACCATTAGGTGGCGCCAGAGTGCAGAAGGTAGTGAATTGGTTTTCAACAATGGAACATGTGCACTCCAAAGTACTTCAGTTTTACTTTTTACTCAGTATTTGTAGTTGTAAATTCAAGCACAGATAAGTCTAATGCAGTTAATATTTTAAGAATATTAAAAAAATTTTGTTAATAATTAATTACTGGATTTAACATGTACATTTAAGGCATTCAGAAGATTGCTATTCAGTTGCTATCTAGAGAATAAAAATTACATTTTTATTTTTTTACATGCAATCCATTTGCTCAGCTGGATTTATTTACATGATTCAGGTTTTGTTCCTTGCTCATTGGCACAATGATAATGCCCCACCTGCGAGTCGAACCTGCAACCATGCTTTCATTTCATATTGCTGCTGTAGCGTAGTACTTAACCTGCATTGCTTCAGTATATATCCAGCTGTATAATTGGGATACAATGTAAAATGCTATGTAAAAAAAGTTGTGTCGTCCTGGATAAGAGCGTCTGCTAAATGCCTGTAATTTAATATATGAAAGCCAAGCTTATCTCAGATTGGCATTATGAAGATGTGCTTACACTTTTTGTGCACTGAGACTGAGGCTTTTGTGCTTCTTCAAATGAGCCTTGATTTGAAGGCAGCAGTGTGGTACAGTGGTTTTTACCGAAACGGGCTCGTAACCCAAAGGATGTAGGTTCGATTCCCAGGTAGGGGATGGTATGTCATTGCATCCTTCAGCAAGTTACTTAACCTGCTGTCCTGAATTGTTTCCAGCTGTTTAACTGGACACTGTGTTCTGTAAGTCTCTCTAGATCAGCGTCTGCTGTATCTCTGTGATGTATAAGTTGAATATTTTGAATGATATAATGAATAATTTTGTAATATAGCAGATGAGTTGATGACTGATGTGGCTTGGGGTGAGTATCAGAACAGAAGGTCTCCATACATGCCCTCTGTCCCCTTTCCCTGCCAGTGCATTCCTAGCACCAAAGGACCTCTTCGCCTACGAGAAGGGCAAAGACCGATTCGGGAAACCCAACAAGAGGAAGGGCTTCAACGAGGGATTGTGGGAAATCGAAAACAACCCGCATGCGTCGTACAGCGCCCCCCCGGTACGTCCCGACCCTCTGCACCAGCTCTCAGCACTGCTGCATCGTATAGGGTCCCCCCCCGCCCCCCCATCACCCCTGGTCTGGCCAACACAAAGAACGTGCAATGTTACATGAATAGAATGGGGAAGGATGGTCATTTATTTTTGACGTATGATTCCACTGCTGGTTTTATCCCTTGGAGGTGTGAGATCACAAATGTGTGATTAGAACGTTCGTAACTGAGCATTCTAATGCTGATGTCACAATCACTGCTGGTAACTGAAAGCAATTGTGTGAGTTCAGCGCTCTCCTTCCTGGTGTGGTACTTAAGCGCAGATGCGTCCCAGTTAAATTATCCTGAAATGCATTCTGGCCATCCTCCTTTGATGGAAACCCAGGTGGCCAGCTCCTCGGACAGCGATGAAGAAGGGACCAATGAAAACGCAGGAGGAAGTGAGGGAGAGGAGGAGGAAGCCGTGGTTCCCAGGAAAGCAGACACAGGAAGTGATGTCGATTCTGACTCTGGAAGTGAAGATCAGAAAAGAAGAAGAGGAGGAGGAGGAGGTGGAGGAGGAGGAGTAAAGAGGAAGGCCCCTGCTCCTAAGGTGACTGCTGCTCTATGACTTCACACAGCTTCCCACAGATCAGAGTGCAGTAGAACCTCAAATATATCACCTGCAGATAATACCAGTTAGTCACATGGTTATGTTACAGGAAGTGGCAGACACTTAGACTTTGTCTACCTTCTTCTTAGCACTGATGGCAAAAATTAGTGAGCCTCCATTCCCATTGATTAAAAAAAAAAAAGACTCAAACAATTCCAACCAATAAAGGATCTGTGCATTTTCACAAGTTGGGAATGGAAACATTACAGTCGCAAAGTTTGTAACGATTTTGTGAAAGCGGAGATTGTTTTTTTTTGTGTGCCCTCCTCTCATTGGTCGGTTAACGCGCCCCTCTGCAGCGGCCCCCGCCGAAGCGATCGCGCGGCTCCTCCAGCGACAGGGACCAGGAGGAGAGCGGCTCCCCGTCCGAACCCGAGGCTTCGCCCAGCGCCGACTCCGAGTCCGGCAAGGACAGCGACCAGGTACGGCCAGACTGCCCTGCTGTCGCCTCGCAGCAAGAAGGGCCCCGGGTTCGAGTCTGGCCTGGGCCTGAATCCAGCCTGGGCCTTTCTGTGTTCCTGAGGTTGCATGTGGGTACTCCGATTTCCTGCCACAGTCCAAAGACATGCTGGTGGGCTACTTGGAGACTCTAAATTGCCCATAGGTATATGTGTGTGTGTGTGTGAATGATGAGTTAATGGTGTGTGCACGTTGCAGCCCGTCAAGGGCGTATTTCTGCCTTTCTCCCAGTGCACGCTGGGATAGGCTCCAGCGCCCTTCACGACCCTGCCCAGGATAAACGGGTATAGGTGATGGATGAATGGGTGTTCAGCTCCAGCGGTCTCTTGTGTTTGTGTCTCAGGACTTCACCCCGCAGAAGAAGCCAGTGGCCTCAGGAGGGAAGAAAGGAGCGGGCAGAGGCAGGAAAAAGGTCATTACACCACCGCCATTACATGCCACCATTACGCCTGTCATTACGCCCTGCCTGTACACCCTGTCATTACGCCCTGCCTTTCTGCCCTGCTCTTAACGCCCTGCCATTACACCCGCTTTGCACTGTTGCAGTATCGGGACTTGGCTGAAATCAGAATGGATTTGTATGGGGCATTTTATGAAGGGTTTGCCACAGTACTCTTCATCACATGTCTTCAGCCCCCAAAAAAAGCACACTGTGGATGGCGGTGGCAAGGAAAAACTGCAGGGTATATCACTGCTTCAGTGCTCTAATCGTAAGATCAGTTGTGTTGGGCCACGCCCCTTTGCATTGGGCCCCGCCCCTCTTGCCCACTCTCTCTCACCTCTCTCTAGAAGGCTGCTTCGGACTCCGACTCCGACTCGGGGTCTGGCTCGGACGCGGGGGCGAGGGGGAGGAAGAGGAGCGATTCGGAGGAGGACCAGAAGCCTCGGCCGGCCATCTCCGGGTCGGAGTCCCAGCCCAGCTCCAAATCCGATTCCGACTCCGAGCCGCCGCCCCGGAAGACCCCCCAGGGGCGCAAGAAAGGTGCGGGTGAAAGCGAATACATGTCGTCATGGAGCTGTTCTGTCTTTTTTTGTCAGTTAAACCCACCTAGCTGTAGCCTGGCTGTGCTGCAGGTGTGTGTGCTTGATGCTAAGGGGAGTTAAATTAGACACTCTGTTCGGCCTCGCTTGTTTAGAGTCATATCTTAATGTCTCTGTGAGCCCAGGCTCCAGGGGTATGCTTAAACCAATGCTCACAATGGATGGAAAATGCTTCTGTATGAGTGGCAGGGATGGGAGTTCCAACTGGAGGCAGTGATTCAAGCCAACTGAACTGCAGACTAATAGCATAATACTGGCTATAACATGCAGAAACCACACAAATTGCAGGAGCCCAATCTATAATACTTACAGGCTTAATACTGTGCTTTCCTTTACAGATATTGTACACGGGGCAACTCAAATCTGGTCCCTCAAGGTCAGCAGTGCTGCTGGTTTTCTCTTCTGCCTGATAGGCCATAGTTCAATAATGTCACTCACTGATTGGCCAGTGATTACACTCAGCTGATGCGTCAGGTTTAAATCAGTCTCCTGATTGGACAGGGGGGACTGAAAACCAGCAGCACTACTGGTCCCGAGGGCCAGATATGAGTGTCCCTGCTCTGCAGATGAATCTGTGGTTCAGACTGCAATCTGACAGACTGAATGAGCACTAGACACGGTCATGCATTTGCATTTTCATTTTCATTTGCATTTGCATTTTCATTTGCATTTGCATTTGCATTTGCATGTCCCTGCTCTGCAGATGAATCTGTGGTTCAGACTGCAATCTGACAGACTGAATCAGCACTAGACATGGTCATGCATTTTCATTTGTATTTGTCTCCCACTACAGCTGCAGAGAAGCCGGCCCCAAAGCCGCGCGGGCGCAAGGCCAAACCCACCCCTCCCAGACCGGCCAGCTCGTCCTCCGACAGCGACAGGTCAGCGCCCCGCCCTTCCCCTCCCGTCTGTCTCAACTTCCTTTCCGTTATTTGCGGTTAATTTTGTCTCGTGTGTGATATTTTTATTGTGTGCCCCGTTTCTCTTGTGTTATGTACATTGCTAAATTTACTAGCTTGTGCTTTTAAGTCAGTTTTTGTGTGCTCATTTTTCATCGCCTTTATTACCTGTGAAGTGCTTTCAATAATGCCTACATGAAAAGCACTGTATGGAGTTTTATTATTCTGACTATTAGTACGCTACAACTCATTTATTGTACTCTAGGTGGTACACCAGTGACAATGGCTAAGTATGGGGGAAAAAATAATACTAAAATGCATTCCATTACAAAATGGCTTCCAAAAATGTATCTGTAAACTACAATCAAAATGGTGGAGGTGTAGGCTGGTTTTCAGGTGGGACAAGGGTATGAACCTTGTAGAAAAGAGGCAAGTAATCTGTGTGAAATTCATACGAAAACATAATCGGCAGGACATATTTCAAATCCAAAACCTACCTGTTCCTAGCAGGGGCAAATGCGAAATGTTTTTTTTTTTTTTTTTTTTGCGTTGTTTATGATTTGTTGGCTCGCCGTTTCTTGTCCGTAGCGACAGCGAGCCGGACCGCATCAGTGAGTGGAGGAGGCGCGATGAGGAGCGCCGGCGGGAGCTGGAGGAGCGGAGGAAGCGGATGGAGGCGGAGGAGCTCCACAGGCTCCGGGAGAGGGAGAAGGAGGAGGAGGAGAAGAGGAAGAGGGAGAAGGAGAAGGGCGGAGGACGGGACAGCGGAAGCAGCAGCAGCAGCAGCAGCTCGGACGAGGGTGTGGAGGACTACCCCTTAAAGAAGAGCAAGAAGCCCCCACCCCCACCCATTCCTGCCCCCTCAGACTCAGACTCTCCCCCTCCTGCTGAGGTACGTCCCCCAGGGGCCTTGCTGTGCTCCAGCCAAGAAACTGGGCTTCCAAATTAGAGGTTGCGGGTTCAACTCTCAGGTGGACACTGCTTTTGTTACCTTGTGACAATCAAATGATAAATGAGGCAAGCATGTGAAGGAATATTACTCTTTAAGGTGTGAGGTCACAGATATGTGATTAGAATGTTCTTTACTGAACATTCTGACAATGATATAACAATCATACTAGAGATTTAAAGCAATGTTCTAGAGTTCTAGAACACTGACTTTGGATTTTGAAAAAACATTCCAAAAATGAGCTTTTCGATGGGTTAAAAACAGGGAAAGAAAAGTAAATATAACTGGATTTGTTAGAGCATCTGCTAATGCCTGAGGAGCAGGGGCCTTCCTCTTTACTCCTCTTCCTCTTCTTTGATTTTCAGTTGCAAAAATAAAAGTCAGAATTGACATAATTTGCTATGTCCTGGGCAGGACCTCCTCTCTGTCACTCCCTCCTTCATTTTCATATAAGCACCCCCTTATCAGTTTGCCTTCTGAAACCCAGGGGCCTTGTGCCCCTAGGTACCAGTGTCACATCTGTCCTCAGTCTATCACTGTGTCTGTACAGCAGCGTTAAAGGCTGTTAATACTGACCCTCGGGTCTCTAACTGAGCCGTGCGCTCTGTTATTAGGTGAAGAAACCTAAAACCACCAAGCGCCCGGACAGCCAGAAGAAAGAGAGGTCGCGGAAAGAGAAGGTCGTCAAAGATAAAAAAGAGAAAGCGCTGAAAGAGAAGAAGGCCAGGCGGAAAGAGGAGAAGCCTCGGACCAGGTAAAAGAGAGAGAGAGAGAGAGCGCTGGGGTGGGAAGCTGGAGAAAGGCTTTACGCAGTCATTAGCTCTATCCATCCATCCATCCATCCATCCATCCATTATCTATACCCGCTTATTCTTGGGCAGGGTCATGGGGGGCGGGGGTGCTGGAGCCTATCCCAGGGTGCACTGGGAGAAAGGCAGGAATACACCCTGGACAGGCCACTAATTTATTGCAGTCATTATTAGCTCTGTGGATGAGCAAAGTATCACGAACGTGTCACAGTTTACTTCTGGTGTGTGTGTGGGGGGGAGGGGGTGATGGCTCCGGTTATTATGTCTGATAATCAACCCCTAATGAAACTGTTCATCTTCATGAGAAAAGCAGTGGGATGTGAATGGAAACTGACAGGGGAAAATTAGGTCTTGTGTCGTCTTCGCCGCGCAACAGTGTGGTTTCTCCCTCTCTAGGCCCAAGCGTGAGCCGGTCAGGCGGAAGTCGGAGAGACCCCCAGAGAAGAAGACGGAGAAGAAAAAAGGTCAGCGCGCTCCCGTGCCTGCTTTGCAAGGCTCAAAGCATCGGTGAAACAAAATGGCTGCCGAGAGTGGCCTTGTCAAACAACCTTGTCACCCGGGGTGACTTACACACCTTATATATATATATTTTTTTACATAGTCTATTTACACTGCTGGATATTTCACAGAACTGGTTCAGTTTAATTGTCTCACTCAAGGGTGTGGTGGCAGTGCCCTGCCTGGGAATCGAACCTCCAGCCTCAGAGCTGTAAGCCCAAGTGCCCTAACCGCTGCCCTAACCGCTGCGCTGCTGACTCACGCCCCCTGTCTTGCCGTTTTGGGTTTGCTTTGATCTCCTGCTCATGTGTCTGCCCTCAGAGCCGTCCCCAGAGGACAAGCTGCAGAAGCTCCACTCGGACATCAAGTTTTCGCTGAAGGTGGACAATCCAGTGAGTGGCCTAATTACACCCACAGACATTGCACAGACGTCACACAGACATCCCTGAAACGGCACGCAATATATTACATTACATTACAGGCATTTGGCAGACGCTCTTATCCAGAGCGACGTACAACAAAGCGTTTAAACCAAAACCAGGAACAAGTGTCTTGAAAACCCTAGAGGGAAGTACAGTTCCAAGTGCAGGGAACGACTGTGTAGTTTAACTTGGACCCTGTAGGTTAATCTGATTAACACAACAAAAACAGCAACAAAGCAGTCTATGCAAATAAAACGAGCAATAATTGAGTGGGCACAAGTGTATAGCGTAATTGTTTCACGTGCAGGAAGTCGTAGGCACAATCCTCTCAAAATATATATCTCAAAACACTGGCCACACAGTGACATCTCATAATATCCTGCCAACATCACACAGCTGTCACACAAACCCCTCACTAATATCTCCCTCTAGAACTCAATTTCAGTTACCAGTAGTGATTATTACATCAGCATTAGAATGTTCAGTTGAGAACATTCTAATCACATATTTGTGATCTCACACCTTAAAGGGTTAACTGGCCGCACCTTTCTCCTCACTTCACAAGCCCTTCCCAGCATCCTCTTCTCTTTTGCCCAGGATATTGAGCGCTGTCTGCGGGCCTTGGAAGAGCTGGGGTCGGTGCAGGTAACCAGCCAACTCCTACAGAAGAACGCCGACGTGATCGCCACACTCAAGAAGGTTTGTGCCACTTTGTCAGCGGGTGTGGATATGAAGTCTTGCATCAGGGCTGCTCAGTTCTGTTCCTGGAGATCTACTGTACTGTAGGTCTTAATTTCAGCACTCAGTTGGCACACGTGATTCTACTAATTAGCAGCTCAACGAGATCTCTAGATGTTGAGCGAGCTGTGCTTTGTTAGGGTTGGAACGAAAACCGACAGGATGGTGGATTGAATGAGCTGTGCTTTGTTAGGTTTCGAGCGAGAACCCACAAGGATGGTAGATCTCCAGGAGCTGGGTTTGGCTGAACGTGTTCCGTTCAATTCGCCGGAGATTCCGGATCCCTGAATCAGATGACATCACAGTGCGCTCCCTTTCGTTTGAGGACAGAGTGACGATGTGCATCTCGTGTGTGTGCGACTTTTTCAATTATTTAAATTAATTTTTTTTTTTTTTTTTTACCAGATTCGACGGTACAAGGCTAGCAATGCGGTGATGGAAAAGGCCAGCCTGGTCTACAACAAACTGAAGCTACAGGTTCTGGGCAAAGCGGAGTCTGGGGAGAAACCCCACCCTGAGGGCAAGGACCAGGAAGGGGATGGAAAGGAGCAGCAGGACACAGGTAGCTCTTTTACAGCTACTCCTTTTTAGCCAATTTTAATTTCCAGGTTACTTCCTGGCTACTTTTCTTGTTCTCCTTGTTCCTCCTTCATTATGGCCCTTTAGTTGTTCTCTCTCACTTCCTCTGTGCCTTCTACTGGCTGATGTATTTTGTTAATTACACCCTACTTCCTGTATCTACTAGCAGAGCCCCAGGTGAATATTGTTGTTGGAAAAAGTCCGTGAAAAGCCGTCCAGAAAAGAGAGCGGGTTAGACACAGGAAATGTGGTGATACACCGAACCGGTGAAATCTTAAGTCTTGTGATGTGCCAGTCTTGACCTCAGAAAAGTCCACCCATATATTTTGTCACCTTGTCTTGCAGCAAACCATAAATTTAAAAAGTGTATTGTGTGCTGAAGTAGAGGACATAAGACCAACAAATCTTACGCATCTCACTGCTCAACAGTGTCTTTTTTTTTTTTTTTGCTTCGTTCCTATCTTTTACTTCCTGTAATTGTTTTGAAATTGATTTGATTTTCAGATACAACACCTGTGAATGGAGAGTCAGAGTCTCAGAATAAAGAAGACAGCCAATCATCATCCATTTCCAAGTCACCTGACCAGGAGAATAACAAGGAGCATGAAGCCCCACCCCCTAACAGGTAAAGATTTGTGAGAAACCGCACCAAATTAGAAATGCGAGCATAAATAGTTTTGTGTGTGAGCCCTGCATTAAAATCTCAATTCTGCAAAGTTTTGGTGTCTGGAAATACTAACCACATTACATGAACAATGCTGTGGTCAATGCAGGTTTTTATATGAATTTTTTCAAACAGTGTGTACCATTTTTGTAGTTTCCCTAGTGACGGCACTTGTGTTGTGCATTTTGCTGTAATTAGGCCTAGGTCTTGTTACAGTGTAATGAAGTCAGGTTGATACAGAGGTGCATTCTCTCTAGTATATTTAATATGTGGCATTTCTTCCTATTTTAAGACCAAGTCCAGGGAGCCCGGCTGAAGAGCAGGCGCACGCTGATGATGTCACAGACGACGATGTCACGGCAGAGACAGACCCGCCGTCTGCAGAGAGCTGAAGAAGGCAGCGTCTGGAGAGTACGCTGACTCGGCGCGGACGAACGGCGGGAGCTGAAACGGACGTCCCGCCGCCGTGCCGACGTCTACCTTTTTTTTATCAATTTATCCACCGTTTTTCTTTCATTCGGACTTTTTTTACAGCAGCTGCAAGCGCCCCCTCCCCTTTGTGTAGCCCCATTCTCAGCTTCAAGCCAACAGCATCCATTCGCCTTGTGTATTAAATTGAGGGGGAGGGGCATCGAGCACTTTTGACTTTTCAAGAGAAGGTGAGAGAGAGAGGGAGGGAGGAGGGGGAGCTTTGTCGTGAACGTCTCCTCGGTCTTTCGTGTTCCCCTTGTGCTGTTACAGCGCTCTGTCGCCCTGTGAGGAGCGTCGGTGTCGACTACGTCATAAGAAAGAGAGGGAAAAAAAAAATGTTGAAGCCTCAAAAAAAAAAAAAAATCTCTGAAGGAGTTAAAGGTTTGTTTGGACCACATGAAATGGAATTTTGAACATTTCTTTATTGTGAGCTTTTGTCTCTGTCCTTTTTGATATTACTTTACTATTTTAAAAAAGAAAATGGTGATTGTTAATACAGTCTAATCGGAACAAGAAAGCAAGCCTGTTGCCTTGTAGAAGTACACCTAGTTTCTATGTGTTCAAATTATTACTGTGTACTGCATTTCTCTTCTATCTACAGAATGCTTTGGAAGTGCTTTTTTGTTTCTGGTCCTCATTTCACTTCAACTGTCAGCCATTGTTTTGGAAGAGGTACTTGCAGTGTAAAACTTTCAGATATTGTTCAGAGGTTGTGTACAAGATATTCACACATTTAACCTGGAGCATCTTTTAAATTTGCAGATTTTTTTCTTGCTCCAAATAATGGTGTTACTGCTGTTCAAAGATTAAATTTTTTAACAATCGCTAGATGCAAATTGAATAAAAATGTCAGTACAGTAGTCCTGATACTGGGCCAAGTACTATATAAACATTGAAATGGCATCTTTAATTTGTTGAGAAGTAACAGGCCCTACTGGTCATTCATTGCCTACTGCCAAATGGAAAAAATAATTGTTTGATTTAATAATCTTTTGAGCCATTTCTTCCTACTTGTGAACACTTTTCTGCATGTAATATATATACACATATTTTGGAGGTCTGACTTCCTTTGGTATTTTTTTAGACAGAGAGCAGGCTGGGAGGGGAGGGGAGGGGGGATGGGGGTGGAATTGCAGATAGAAATGGGATCACAGTATACAAAGTGCCCTGGTGGGATCGAAGCCGAGCCTTGGGGGGGGGGGGGGGGGCCTTCATATATTGATTGACTGTCAGTTGCCCAACAGACTGCACCACACAGTCTCCCCATAATGGAAATCTTTGAGCCTGTACCTGTTGGTAGACTTGTTTAACTGGCTGTGACATTTACACCTAGTGCAACCCTTGAAATGACATAGCCAGTATCTATATCACTGATGTTAAAATATTTGAATACCTGTGTGTGCCATACACTTAGGGCACACATCTTTACCAGCTACACCAGAAGCAGTCTTATGAAATGCCCCTCAAGATGTCTTTGGTTAACTTAAACATTTTTTAATTTTTTTTTTACATCCCCCTAATTTCTATAAAATTGGATTTTCCTACTCCATTGTGCCCAGAAACTTAACTTCATTTGCCACATTGTCCTGAAATGAGGAGAAAGGAGTAACTGTCTGAAAACTGTTCTCTTCTGGCCTGCTACCAGTAACACAATTATGTTAATCCGACAAGCACGGGGAAAATGGCTGATTCTTGAGCCATGAAAATTGCTCTGTGTTTTAACTCGTGACGTTTGGACTACGTTGGCCCTGATGTGCAGCTGAGTCTTTTTCAGTTCTGCATTTGCATTGTGTCTGAAAGGAAATTCGCAATTGATGGTTTGAAGGATAAAGGCATTGTATCAGAAACATCCGACTGGTAACTTGTGCATAACTGGGTTGGTTCGCATGCCAGTGGGTTTAAGGTCTCGAGTAGAGAATCTACAAAAATTATGTATTTCCAACCACTGAGGTCACGTCCAACGACCGCAGGATATTGTTCAAATTACACATGGTCACCTCAAGAGAAGCAATAATATGAACCATGTAGCACTACATAGAACAGCAGCACTGGTGTCGAATATGTAGATCCCAGCAAATAAAATTAGGTCAAATAACCATTAAGCAATGGTTATATTCTGAAAAGCACACAAAGTAAAGATTATTATTTTGCCTGTATCCACGTATAGGCACTAATCGTACAGGAACATGAGTGCACATCATATACATTAGTCACAACTTGGTGCAACAGGCATGGATGTAATTTAACCGAATTATATAGCAGTATGAAGCAAATAGCGTCAGCCAAGTCAGCAAGATTCACATTTGTACGCAGCTGCAGAATCAACCTGCAAATAATCAGACAATACTGTGTGGGTCAGTGAAGTGCAGGGAGCAAGCCAAACTAATGTTTCCTGCTTTTGGCCGCACGACTGCCTGCGCTGACGAAGTTCTGCGCTTCTGGCGTACAGAGCGCCAGTCAGTGACATACTGTCAGCTGACTCGACGCCATTTTGTCAGCCATTTCCTAGCCGGATCAGCACTTAGCTAGCATTTCTTAAGCTACAGTACCACCCATCCAGCCTCGTCTTGTCATCAGGCCTGGATTTGAAAACGGTACCACCGGCGAGGACGCTGTCCGCGTAGGTTAGAGACTGTCCAGCGGGGTCGGCTTGCTCCTGAGAAACCCCAGCTTGCCTCTCCGTCACGCAGGACAGCAGTGACAAGATACTCGCCTGCAGTCATGGCTCTGAAGATAGTTAAAGGGAGCATCGATCGGATGTTCGATAAAAACCTTCAGGACCTAGTACGTGGCATAAGAAATCACAAAGAAGATGAGGTGAGACAAATACCATTATTACATTTTTAACTGTCAAAGAAATACTGTCTAACGTTAACAATTGGCGCAACTTTAGACTTCTGTTTGAATCGAACCAGCAAAATAAGGCAGCCAAATAAACCCAATACTATGTTGAACACTAGACCGGTAACGTTGGCTAACGTTAGCATGCAAGCTAAACCTCTTCCAGTGTAGCTAATTCCACTGAAAGAACAGCTATTCGTTTGGGTTAGAAATAAACGAATGCAGAGAAAGATGCTGTTGGGCTAACGCTAGCTAGCTACATATCTCTGGCTTCCCAGGTTAACGTATTTAGACTAGACTAGTTGGTTTACTGTCAGCTTGTTCCCCTGCTGTAACGTTAGCTAGTCTAGTAGTGCACTGACGTAAGCTAGCAAGTTGATTAGCTGACCAGTCGACTATTTGTATTTTTTATTTGCAACGAACTAACATTCCCTAGGTAAGCAAATGTGTAAAGTCAGAGCCGGGTAATAATAACTTTCGTGAATGCGAACTGTAAAAATATTTCGATAGACTAGCTAGTTAACGTTTCAAGACTCAATTCGTTAAACCTGACTAGCCAGCTGACTGGTGCTAGCTAAAAAATGCTCGCTTGCTTGGCATTACAACATATCATTAGCTAGCAAACGAGCTGTCAGTTCTCATCACAATTGGTCCGCCTAGGTTAGTTATTTTATCCAGGTTTGTGATCTACTAGTGTATATATTTTTTTAATAGTGTCACCACAGCAGACTGGAATCTGTGGCGTTTAACGCGCATGTTGGGGATGTAATCAGAGCTAGGTAGCTAGCTAACTAGCTAAAGTTACCGTTAGCTAACATTAAAGTGCTAACATTGCAGAAGTGAGAGATTTGGACGCGCGGAGCTTATTGATGTAGGCCCCGGGAATGACAATAGTTTCACTTAATAAGCTTCTTCTTCCAGTTGTCGTCCCTCAGCTGAAAATGACATCCCTTTTAAACTGCTTATGTGCGCCAGATATGTAACCGAACGAAGGGTTGATGGTCGACTATATTTTTAACCTGTGTGACTCAGTTTATTGAACTAATGACTGATGAGCTCTCGATCGCAATCTATTTGCGACCAGCACGCAAATGCAAAGCATCTGTCAAAGCACAGTCCAGTTCATTCAAGTGTCTTGCTTGTGTTGGCTTAACGTTGAATTGCATGTAATATGAAATATATTTGCGTCAATAAGTACTTTACTTTTAGCCACATTTCCACAGAAGTCCAAACGGTACAACCGAAAATGCAACCAGTGTAGAGCCGCAACTTTATGTTCTACGCTGGAGACCATTCTCGGTGTTGTGCGGGAGTGATTTCTGTCGGAAATTTTGCAGGTTTTAAACATTTCCTGCTTATGTTAAATCGCATAGATTTTAGCCTATGTCTGCTCCTTAACCGGTGCTTCTGGAATCAGAATTTTAAGTCAAAATTCTATTCCATTGTATCAGTGTTGTTTTTATTTTTAAAACAAATTTCTCTAATGTGATCTTGGTGGTAGAGGGACGTGATGCATAATGCTACACTTGAGGGCATGTTTTCATGTCTTCAATTTTGATATCTTGTGCTTTGTCAGTGTTATGCTGCAGAACCAGCCCAGCCGAATTGCTTTAGTTTTTGTGGATTTGGGCACAGCGGAAGCTTTGTCGAAAGTAACTGTCCTGAGATTTCCCTTAATAAGCTTAAGAAGTGTTCGCGTGCGGTGTTGTCTTCAGCATGGTCCAGTATGTCATTTTATTGCCCTCAAGGTCGTTACTGTGTCGGACAATGAACACCTCATTCCTTATGACCTGCTGCCTACATTAACATAACTGCTCTTAACAGCAGGGAATTTTCTCCTTATGACAATATGGTGTTCATTGCTCATGTCTTCTGAATTAGCTGGCTAGTAGAAGGTAATACGCTGGCCATTTTTGTGCTAATTTTAAATTTGAACGCGGAGTGCTTGTGACATGCGTTATTTTATCAAGGCTGAATCAGTCTGTGCTTCGTGTGCTGTCAGTCAGGTAAATCATTCAGTCAACAATGGGGCAGTGCACCTGACCTGTGAGCGTTATAAGTAAACAGATTTTGATTGCGTAGCAGATGATGAAAATTTAGTTGGCAGTTTGTTTCTTTTCATGTTGGCTGAGTTCATTGGTTATCTGTTTTCTTCTTTTATGTAAACCAATAGCTGACATAGTATTTTGAGTGCACCTCTTCCGATGTCATGTCATGCCGTACATGTGTAAAAATGAATCATAAATCATATTCCTGTCTGTTTCCCTCTGCATAAGTCTGGCAGGTTTATCCGCTGTGCTTGTCTTGCATTTGTCAGGTAACTGCATTTGTTAGGTCACAGTCCCCAGTATGTAGCCTAACCTGACATCACACGCCTAGTTTGGGCGTTCGCCTCCTGGGGAACACTGGGCTACGCTGTGAAATATTAATGATACTGGGGCGCACTGTCAGTGAGTGCATGCAGGCCTCGCTGTGGTGTGTTCTCGAGGGCCCCTTCTGCGTGTGTGTGTGTGTGTGTGTCTCTGTCTGTGGGTGCGCGTGTCTGTGTGTGTGTGTGTGTGTGTGTAAACAGGGATCTACAGCCCACCCCTTTGCTCGTCCTTTGTAGCCAGCATCAGGTTTTACGTGAGGGACAGATGGTGAGGTTATCACTGTCAGGCTGTTGGAAATCTAATCTGGCAGGCAAACAGGGCCTGTTTAAGCACCATTATTAGGGGACAGCAATTATGGCTGCACTTTGTGCTTTCATGTTGTCCATCACTGGACAAGTGGGTCTGCTAAATAAATGTAATGTCTGTAACTCCTTTTTTTTATTACCCAGACTGGAATTAAAAGTGCGGTTCCTGGGTACTGTGTCACCTGCTCTTCGGTCAGGTTGGATGAGGATCGCCTTGTGTACAGCTGTGTTCATCAAGGCCTAAGACGAAGCTGACCTCACTAGCCTGCCCGTCAAAAGCGTTTCCTAGCAACCGGCTGCCTTATGACTCAGGCATCCGGATGGCATAGCTTTTAGGTTTGGCTAATCTCCATACAGATACTTGATAAATACTTCCGAGGTAGCAAACGTCTCCTAGAGACACTCTGCTATTGGTTAGCCCTTGCAGTCTGCTGTCTTCTGATTGGCTGGGGCTGATGGATGACTCCATAAAGGGAAAATGCAATTCAAAAGCGGAAGCGTGCTCTTACGGATACTGTTGGAAACCTTTCTGAGCGACTCCTCTGCTGTAGTCAGACTCCTACCGTCTGCAGTCTTGGAAATGAATGTGATTGGACAAAATCAAATCAAAGCAATTTAATTTGTGTAGTGCTTTCTACAGAGAACGGTCACAGAGATGCTTTATAGAGAAACAGAAGGACAACTGAGAAAAAACCAGGCCTGAACCCACCAACTCCCCGGTGGGAAGAAAATGGGTTGAAATCTCGGGTGGAACCCGGCTACAGAGGGGGAGCTCATCCTCCACTGGCCGGCCTGGTGTAAAGTAGAATGAATGTAACAGGAAAGTAATAAGGGCTCTATCACAGCAAACAGATGGGAAGTGTACTGTGATGACGAATGCAACACAAGCACAAGCCCAGAGCTCTGCCCGGCTCCTGTCCCCCAGAGGTCACGGTGTCGTGGTTCCGCTCGTAGTTCTCGCAGTGGAGAGAGAGGTTCAGAAAGGAGGTGCAGGGAAGGAGAGCGTGACTCTCGCCGGAGCTGTGGGCGGGGCTTGGGCATCCCGCAGACTCGTCTGTCTGCCGGAGAGAGCCTGTTGTTCTCATGGTTACCTGAAAGGCCTCGGCGCTGGAGTCCAGCTCTGGAGCAGCGTCTCAGTGCCTCTCAGTGCGTCTCAATGCGTCTCAGTGCATCTCAGTGCCTCTTGGTGCGTCTCAGTGCCTCTTGGTCGGAGTGTAGCACAGTGGGTAAGGAACTGGGCTTGTAACCGAAAGGTCGCAGGTTCGATTCCCGGGTAAGGACACTGCCATTGTACCCTTGAGCAAGGTACTTACCCGGAATTGCTTCAGTATAAATCCAGCTGTATAAATGGATACAATGTAAAATGCTATGTAAAAGTTGTGTAAGTCGCTCTGGATAAGAGCGTCTGCTAAATGCCTGTAATGTAATGTAATGGTGCGTCTCAGTGCGTCTCAGTGGCCGGAGGTTGTGAATGAATGGGACGGTGTGGAGATGAGCGCCACCATCTGGTGATTTAAAAAAAAAAGTGGCTCCTGCTCTGCCCCGTTCCGCCCGCCCCTTTCACCAGACGCTTCTCCGCTCACAAATTCAATTTCTCCCGGCCTCCCTTCCTGTCACTTTGATGTCTTATGACTGAAGGCACATGACCGGCAGCACACAGGCCTGTGTGTGTGTGTACGTGTACGTGTACGCATGCATGTGTGTGTTTGTGTGTTCGTGTGTGTATGCCCATGTGTGTGTGCTCGTGTGAATGTGCACACATATTTGTGTGCGCATGTGTGTGTTTGAGTGCGTGCGTGCGTGCGTGCGTGCGTGCGTGCGTGCGTGCGTGCGTGCGTGCGTGCGTGCGTGCGTGCGTGCGTGAGCACCCGTGTGTGTCCGTAAGCATGTGTGTGCAATGTGGACTGATTGCATGCAGGTCAGGGCCTATGTGCACCCTTGTTTATCCGTGTTCATTGTCTGTTTGAGGGTATTTAGTCATGCCCATGGTACTGCATTAGGAAATGGAAAGAATAGAGGCTCTCTTCTTCGCAATTTCCTTACTGCTCAAACATGATAAACGGCTCACTGTGTTGTAAAGAAAGACGTCTCGGTTCTGCAGTCCAGTGACTAAATAATGCGGCTCTGGAAAAAATTGAGACCGCCCCATATTTTTTGAAGAAGCATCGGAGTTACTCTGCCAAATATTGATTGTTGAACCCTTCCTAAGCAAATCCGTTGTTATATTTATTATTTATTTGTGGGTATAAACTTTAGTTTGCTTTAGTCAGTGTCTGACAGTGCTGTATTTTTAGTCAGCATTTGTCATTTCCTGCAAACAAATGTTCTGAACAACAAATGGAATGTGGTCAATAGTTCATGAGAGAATATCAGAGTTTGATTTTGATCTGACACATACCATAAACTGTGAAACTGAAATCTTGATGTGGTCTTTTATCTTTCTCGAGAGCTGTATATAGATATTGCTTCCTAGTTACTCAGACAGAATTTTTGTGCTTCAGTGTTGTACCTTGTCTGAGTTTCTCTCTCTCTCTCTCTCTCTCTTTCTTTCTTTCTTTCTTTCTCTCTTTCAGGCAAAGTACATCTCCACCTGCATTGATGAGATCAAGCAGGAGCTCAAACAGGACAACATCGCAGTCAAGGCCAACGCCGTCTGCAAGCTCACATACGTAAGACCGAGCTGCACCGCGGCGACACTCGAGCTTCGGCGATCCCACCTCCCTTCCCTCGCTTCAGGAAATGAGTTTAATCTAAAATTAACCACATCTGACAAACTCGACAAAAGCATTTTTTTTCAGTATGAGATGCTTGTAGAGGTGTCAAAACCGCATGAGCTTCCATTTGTGATAAGGGCTGCGAGTTCTTTGCTGTGCCTTGTTTGTTGTACACACTCGCCG